>NW_024742926.1:0-13871 GCF_018991925.1 Homarus americanus
GACATCCACTAATCCCCACACCAACACACACGTAGAGGAGCTTAAGAGAAGGGTGGTGACGTGACTAGCCAAATCAGGTCAGAAAAAAGGGACCCACAAAATAACTATCATACATCTAGATCAAAGGTTTTCAAAGCATTTTTAACATTTGGCCACTGACAAATAAATTTATGTAACATATTATCAGTTTTGAACTGACCATCACTAAGGTTTATTGATTTTAATTCCTTAATCAAACTAGCTTCAACAAGAAGTCTTTCTGTGACACAAGATGATTTGAATACTTCTAAGCTTTTTTCCCAAGCAATGGGGTGATTATTATTCCTAACATGAACAAACAAGGCACTGCTTTCAGATGCAGTTCTGATATTATACTTATGTTGTTTGATTCTGAACTGCAGTGTTTTTCCAGTCTGACCTACATAATTACAATTACATTTGCTACATGGAATACAATAAACACTTCCATTTACATTCAAATTTGGGCTATTCCTTATTAACATATTGGTAATGGTTGAGTCATACTTGAAAACAACATTAATATTTAGAAGCTTGAGGGACCGAACTAACGGGACAAATTCATTACGATAGGGCAGAGTCAAAATATTCTTAAGTGTAGGAACTTGTCTGGTTTGAGAGGAATGAAAGACAAGTTCCTACACTTAAGAATATTTTGACTCTGCCCTATCGTAATGAATTTGTCCCGTTAGTTCGGTCCCTCAAGCTAAGGTACTCCGTTGTTTCCATTTTCCCGTGTGATTTTATCAACATATATATATATATATATATATATATATATATATATATATATATATATATATATATATATATATATATATATATATATATATATATATATATATATATATATATTTCATGTAAATCCACAATGAAAACGTGGACCATATTGAGTGATCCAAATTTGTTCATAAACTTATCATCTTATGATCTACAGACAAATGAGAAACTTGTTCTTGGTTTTGGTAGGAAGTTTTCTATCACTCAACGGTGCGTTAATCCGCTTACTATTGCTAAAGGTTTAATCAACCTGGAAAAGATGAAGTCGTCTGATGTTACAAATGAAGATATTTCCATAGCTAAAGGTTGTATACATAGTGTTTTAAATAAGAAATTTGCTGCAAACATTCCAAAAAGATTTGAAACAGCCTTGATAAACTTGAAAAGAAATAAGAATATCCATATTACCAAGGCTGATAAGTCTAATGCTATTGTTATCTTGGATAAAAGTGACTACAATGATAAGATGAATTCATTACTTAGTGATGAAAGCACGTATTGTGAGCTTACGAAAGATCCCCTGGAAAATATTAATAAGTTATCTAATTCCAAAATGAAGATGTTATTGAAAAAGAACCCCGATCTCACCAAACAGCTCTCTCAAATCAATCCCATTTTACCTTATATGTATGGATTGATCAAAACACACAAGCTTAATAATCCATTACGTCCTATCGTGAGTTCTGTGGGTTCTGTTACTTACAAATTATCCAAGTGGCTGGTAAAGATGATATCCCCTCTTACAGGCCAAATATCTAATTCACATATACATAATAGCAGTGATTTAATTGATAAACTCAAGAAACACAACGAACCTTGCGAATTAATAAGTTTTGATGTAAATTCACTGTTCACTAGAGTACCTGTGAAAGACTTACTTTCATTTCTTAAAGATAAATTACTACTGCTAGATTTAACTATTGAACATGATACTTTCCTGAAATTGATAGAGTTATGCGTAACTGACAATGTGTTTAGAGCAAATGGGAAGTTCTACAAGCAAATATTTGGTATGAGCATGGGTAATTGTCTTTCTGCTCCTCTAGCCTGTATATATATGGAGTTTTTTGAGTCTAGATTACTACCCAATATAGTGGACTTTATTCCTCCATGGTATAGATATGTAGATGATGTTCTTTATCTTTGGCCTAAAAACAGTGACCCATTGGAATTTTTAGACAAGCTTAATAATATTGTCCCTAGTATCACATTCAAAATTGAAAGATAAATAAATGAATCCCTTCCATTTCTTGATATGCTTATCATGAGAAATGGCCAAAACTATAAATTTAAGGTATATAGAAAGCCCACACAGGTAGACAGTTTCATTCACTTTTTATCGAATCACCTTGAGTCTACCAAAATGTCAGTTTTTTCTGTTATGTTCTTAAGATGTCTGCGTATTTGTGACTCTGAATTTATTGACGATGAATTGAAACACATTCGTTCTATTGCACATAAACTTGGGTACCCTTCTGTGTTTGTTGATCGTTGTTTTAAAAGGGCTAAAAAATCCTTCCATTCCTCTCAAACCAGACAAGTTCCTACACTTAAGAATATTTTGACTGCCCTATCGTAATGAATTTGTCCCGTTAGTTCGGTCCCTCAAGCTTCTAAATATTAATGTTGTTTTCAAGTATGACTCCACCATTACCAATATGTTAATAAGGAATAGCCCAAGTTTGAATGTAAATGGAAGTGTTTATTGTATTCCATGTAGCAAATGTAATTGTAATTATGTAGGTCAGACAGGAAAAACACTGCAGCTTAGAATCAAACAACATAAGTATAATATCAGAACTGCATCTGAAAGCAGTGCCTTGTTTGTTCATGTTAGGAATAATAATCACCCCATTGCTTGGGAAAAAGCTTAGAAGTATTCAAATCATCTTGTGTCACAGAAAGACTTCTTGTTGAAGCTAGTTTGATTAAGGAATTAAAATCAATAAACCTTAGTGATGGTCAGTTCAAAACTGATAATATGTTACATAAATTTATTTGTCAGTGGCCAAATGTTAAAATGCTTTGAAAACCTTTGATCTAGATGTATGATAGTTATTTTGTGGGTCCCTTTTTTCTGACCTGACTTGGCTAGTCACGTCACCACCCTTCTCTTAAGCTCCTCTACGTGTGTGTTGGTGTGGGGATTAGTGGATGTCATCATTTTGACCTGAAACTCATGTTTTTAGGTCACCCTGTATATTTAAGCCTCTCTCTGTCCATGTAATCCAGTTGCCTCTGAAGATGTCTTGAATAAAGACGAAAGCTAAGGTACTCCGTTGTTTCCATTTTCCCATGTGATTTTATCAAGATATATATATATATATATATATATATATATATATATATATATATATATATATATATATATATATATATATATATATATATATATATATATATATATATATATATATAAATATATAGCCTATATATATATACAGTGACCCCTCGTTTAACGAACACCTCGGTTAACGTAATTTCGATTAACGAACTGCCTTCCATAAGGATCTTCAATTCCGTTAACGAAAAAAATTCGATTAACGAAGTTCTTACGTAACCGACCTCAACATGTTTTCGCTTGCACTGACCAGGCAACCAGCTTTAGTATCAGTCCGCCAATACATTAATCGGATCTAGGGCTTAAATTCCTTACTATTTTAGTAAATATCAAGAAGTTTATACTATTCAATAATTTTAAAGTTTAATATTCCATTTTTAGTCATTTTAACAATTATTGAACATAATTGAAGGTAAAGTGACTAGTTTAATGCGCGGCATCCAGCCTCTTAACACAGCAAACAGGAGTTACTGTCTCTCTCTGTTTTCACTGGAGGTAACATCTTGCTTGAGACTCTCTTCAACTAAACGCTTTTTTCTGTGTTTCCAAGCAAATTATTGGTCATTTTGAAATATATTTTACATATTGACAATATATAATGTAGTGCAGTGTTGATTTAAAGAAAATAATCTTGAATTACACCAAGAGAGCTAAAATTTTATGGGTGAAATGGTGCCATGGGGTGACTTCTCTTCCACCCCAATGCCTCTTCTTCTTCTCCCTTCTCCTCCACCCCCATTCTAAATTCCATCATCATCATCATCCAGGAGCCTTCTACATACACACCTCAAAGTAAGTGAACTTTTCTATCATTTTTGTTGAATTTAGGAAATTTTCGGTGAGCTGGAACCAATTACCCAAAACCCATTAAACAATATATATGGTTTCATAACGAACTTCGATTCAACGAACGACCTTCTGGAGCGGATTGAGTTAGATTGCTTGGAGAGGTCACTGTAGTATTGGCCTTATATATGTATATATATATATATATATATATATATATATATATATATATATATATATATATATATATATATATATATATATATATATATATATATATATATATATATATATATATATATATATATATATATATTAGCTACTGATTTAAGTTTTCTTTGTCAATGCATTTATAGTAACTGATCGATGCTCTTTTGTTTTCACTTTGTTTATATCTCAAGTACTATGTTTAAGTACTTACAGCCGAGGCTCCTCCTCGTGTAACTCGTAAATACAGCATTAAGGTAGAAAGTGTCTCTTTTTAGCCTGCGTCATCTGGCGAAGATGATGGGATATACTAACCTTTGAGTATATGACATGTTAACGTAAAAACAGACGATTCATATTACTCTCAATAGCCAACAAAACATGTAGCTATGCCTTCTTTATTGAGTACCCTGTCTGAGGCATCCGTTTTCTCAACGCTTCAGGACGTCTGAGTCCTCCGTTTTCCCTCAATCTTAGAGTGCACCCAAGACTCCGTATTCCTTAGTATAACGACACCAAATTTGAAATAGCAACTGTAATCATATCTGTTAAGGCAACTTAGATATGTCTGATTACAGATGGAACATTCAAGATCCCTTGTGAGTGATGTTAAAAGCTTCAACTGTCTTTATTGTTAGTGAAACTTGTCACGTAAGTGAGTGTCAAGTCTGCCAGTACGAGTGACATGTTTTTATATCGTCCTTGGGATAGCCATGAGTTTATAAGTACTCCTGAAATTAGATCATTTTGATGCCCAAACATCAGAGAATCTGATGTTTGTAGTTTAGTTAGTGTCAGCTGTTTATTTAAGAAAGTTATTAAGCTCCTGAAAGATTCTGTCAAACTGTATGATCTCCAAAATCTAACATATCCCCATGAATAGTTCCTCGTTTGTAGTTTTGCTGAGCTTGTGAAAGTAGTGTTGTTAGTGTGTGTATTTGACGTCCATTTCACTTTTTCCTGGCAAGCTCAATCTCCGATCAGATTATAAAAATAGACGTAAGAAATTCACCTGACCCATGGCATTGATTTTCATAGTTAAATGTACAGCGACATAGTTGAATGTAATTTCTGTCAAGTGACATAGTCGAATGTAATTTCTGTCATTGCTTGATTAGCCTTTTTGGCATGGGTAGCGCACAGGCCTGAATTGCCAGTTAGCCGTATGTAAACTCGTTTAAGAGGAGCAGCGTCACATCTCTGACGCTGTTCCATCATATCTCAGGCACAGTCTGTGTGTTAGCTGAATACCAGACAGTCACCGGGGAACCGGTAGCTGCATACCAGCTGGCTGTCTTGCAGGATGTCGTTAATTCGGCACGATTAAATTGTGCGAGTCTGCACCCTGGGAACTTGGCCCGAATTCCCTCGCAGTGTGTCGGACTGCAACCGACCCTAACAGCACTCTTCGTTTGTTGTGGTGACACCAGTGTTACACCCTGGGGCACTCCTTACAGTTATATGGGCCAAAGTATTAATGTTGTATATGATTGGATATAATTAGCAGAAATATAGTTATCCCATGTTGAATAATGAGCCCATAAATATTGATAGAACTAGTAATAACATGTTATGTGGGTTGTGAGTACATCATTCATATATACTACCAACTGAGGGAAAAGTGCCATGTTGTTCATTCCGAAATAACATGGTGTTATAAATAATACGTTAATTTGGGATATTGTCAAGTGTGTCATGTAACCATCTGTATTGACAATGAAATAATTTAATGATGGTTTAATGTTGTAACCAAGAAGTGAAGATTTATTTTGCTACTTGTAAAAGTAAGACCTAAGGGTCCAGCCCTATCTGAGCGTGTAAAATAACATCTTATTTGTCGAAGAAATAATATAACAGTTGTTTATTGATGTAATAAGTAAGTGAAGATCTATTTTATGAATTGTAAATAAAGACCTAAGGGGTCCAATCTTGTCTGAGTGTACTTATTTACCATCTTGTTCACTCCTTGTTAATAAATATTGAATTAGTAAACTAAGAGTATCACTGCTCTATTCCTTTAACATTTGGTTCTCAGAAAATAACTATTGTAACTCACATGCCTAGAAGCTCGCTAGCACGCTACCTAACAGTTCAATGAGGTATGTTATATGTACTGTATTATTATTATTATCATTATTATTACATTATCGCCCCCCAGGCCCCGATGTGTGTCAGTGACCTGTGCCCGGGTGGGGTAATCCCCGTAAAACAAAATCATTTTTTTAGGGGCCTGGGATCGACGGTTGATCCGAAAGTCGGTTAATCGAGGTTTTACTGTATTCTAATAAAAGTCTGGGTGGTGGCAGGCTACCGTTGTAAGTATAACAAGTGTTATAGTAAGAATGACATGGTTTTCCCAGACTAATCCT
This sequence comes from Homarus americanus, assembly GCF_018991925.1. NCBI lineage: Eukaryota > Metazoa > Arthropoda > Malacostraca > Decapoda > Nephropidae > Homarus > Homarus americanus. The sequence goes on from NW_024742926.1 coordinate 6,502, forward strand.
TGGTATAGAATATAACTAAGGCATGATAATAAATTGATAGAAAGGACATAAAATTCAGAGAATACAATAATATACCCCCTGTATATGACAAGGAATAAAGCATAGAAAAGAATATTGACTTAAAAAATATAAACAAAGAAATTTATGATAGATACTTATAGACAGAAAGACTAAGAAAATAAGATTAATAGAAAATATAGATATGAAGCAAGTATATAAGTATTTATCTTAAACTTCTTTGCTAAATTTAAGTTGCCTTAACAGATATGACAGCAGTTGCAATTTCAAATTTTGTGTCGTTATACTAAGGAATACGGAGTCTCGGGTGCACTTTAAGATTGAGGGAAAACGGAGGACTCAGATGTCCTGAAGCGATGAAAAGACGGATGCCTCAGACAGGGTACTCAATAAAGAAGGCATAGCTACATGTTTTGTGGGCTATTGAGAGTAATATGAATTGTCTGAATTTACTGAACTAACATGTACGACCGTGGTCATTACAGAGTACTGTATATAATAAGACATGTAGCAACGTACAACTCATTATCTAATTCTGTATTTCAGGTAATCTGTGAAGACCCAACATGGTGGTCACTGGTTTTTGTGACATGCAGCCATCAACACTTCCAAGTCTTACAACACTGAAAAAAATATCAGTTTTGTTATGACATACGAGCCAGTTAAATCACACAACTAACATAAAGAGAAAGCAACTTAATATGGGCAGTCATCTCAGCTTTTATAATGGAAGTATGGGAAAATAAAATCAGATTTACTAAAGCTGCAGAAGGATCTCTGACCTTCAAGAATGGTCGAAGAAATGGCTGCTAAGATTCAATGTCATGAAATGTAAGAGACTAAGGCTGGGACGTACTAAGGAGGCGTATAATATGCCCCAATGGGACGAAGAAACTGCATTAATTGAGACAATGTGAAAAGGACCTAGGTGTGTATATTGACAATGAGCTGAAGTTCTCGGGCCATTGCGAGAAGGTAAATCAGGCAACTAAATTATTAGGTCTTAAAAGAAGGTTGTTCAGATATCTAGACGGTCGGTATTTCGTAACGATCTTCAAGAGTGAAGTGCTTCCCCATCTGGAGTATGGTCAGCCCGTCTGGTCCCTGAGATATGCCAGTGACTGTCAGTTGATTGAAAATGTCTAAGGGAGGGCCACCAGACTGGTAACTGCACTACGGCACCTCAGCTACCCCGAGAGATTAGAGCGCTTGAATTTGCCTAGTTTGAACTACAGACGGGCAAAGGTAGACCTAATTGAGGTGTATAAACATCTCAAGGGCACTACTCAGTCGAGTGCCCTTACCTGGAGCTGGCAGATGCTCACCCCACAAGGGGTCGCAGCTCAAGATTAAAGAAGCCGCAAGCCCAGAAAACTGTGAGGGGTAACTTTTTCGAAGTGAGAGTTGTGAACTCTTGGAACAATCTGCCAGAGAGTATTGTGACGACAGCGAGTGTGAGCTCTTTCAAGACCAGACTTGACCAACACTGGAGCAGGTTCAGATAAATTCAGGAGCCAGTGCATGCCCATTACTTGTCATCAGTGCGTAACAGAGACACGATCGATCGCCCAAGCAGCTAACGAGCCAATCAGCGGTGAAGAGGATAAAAATAAAAATTAAGTAAAAGAAAATGAAGCAAAAAGTTATTAATATACAGTACTTTAAAGAGAAACAAAATAAAGACACATTCAGAATTTTGTATGGGATGGAAAAGTGAATCCGGGCCATTTTTTGGACGTCCTGTAACACCAACATAATAGGACACGACTTTACACAAACAAACATTTACATAAATGCACAGTTTTATATGAATACTGTACAAGTGCACATACACACAATTAACAGACTCAGCTTGTACACCTAATGACAACAACATGATGTGAAGTAATAGAAATTAAGTCTTACCTCCCACAGGTCAGCAATGTTTAACCAGTTGCCTTTAATGGCATCATATAGGAGCCTGGAGTGTCTGTGTACTGTAGTTGACTCTGAACTAGTCATACTGAGATGTGTTGTTGGTCCTTGAAGCTTCCTGAAAATGTGACCAATCGCTTTATAATACACAACACTGAGACTACTGTACAGTATTATACTATAGGCAGAGGTTATTTGACCAGTAGCCGACTGAATATCGCTGGATAGTTGACCAGAATCTAAAATGTAACTTAATACTGTACTGTACTTTTTGCCACAGACAATTCTACAATTAAATAATAGTGTAAAGACTAGTCTAATGCTTACAATCATCCTGATTAGAATAACATTAAAATCATACACAATCCCAGCAGGTCCCAGTCAGGAATCTATCAAATAACTTCATACAGGGGGCTCCCCAAATTCGTGGGGGTTAGGTTCTCAAAATGGCTGCAAATCGCCAAATCCGCGAATAACATCTGCAGACCAGGGGGGGGTTACAGGTAGCAAGTAGTAGGCAGCTACCAAACAGGGAGGTACTACAACCTGGGGAGATATTGGAAGCATAATTTATTGACTAATGGTAGACCCGCAGTGGAGGAAGTGTTGCTCCGTACTTTGTTTCCATTTACTCACTACTGTGAATGTGAAAATATATTTCTTTGGTTTGATTTACATAGTATTTAAAGCTCACTGTGCAATTTAATTTCAATACTTAACATCATTTTCACCCTGCTTACACAATGGGAAATACTGTTGAAAAGAATTTACTCACGGAAGTAAGACAAAGAAGCTCCTTTTATGACGACGTTATAATGCAGTTTACATGGCAAAAAAGAAAAATAGGACTCATGTATAAATAAAATGGGTAAGTAAAATATATTTTTATTTAAATTGCACTGCTAATGTATGTACTACACTTCTACAATAAATTTCTTCTATTTTGCATTTCTCTGTGCTGTTTATATGAGTAGTATACTACCTTTTATAAGTACAGTATAGTCTGGATTTACGCAGTTTTTGTTTACGCGTTTGGTCATTTACGCGGTGCCTTGCCAGAATGAAATGTTTTAATTATGCGGTAAATTTCATCATTATGCGGCGAGTGGCTGGAGAGGTCCAGACCGCCGCGCCATTTTTTACTCACGTGGTCCATTCTTGACCATACGCGGGAAGCGGCGAGGTGAGGGGTGCGCATTAGGCGGCTCTTACGTTATCGCTGACGTCATATGACGTATCGGACTGTGATTGGGCCACTCATCCTTACCACCCACACATTCCCTCCGCCGCTAGCTGTGATTGGTCTAATGTAACATGACGTGCCCTGCCACCAGAAGTCGCTGACCTAGCCGGGCCAGTCTCATTGTTCTCAGTCCACGTATACAGTTCTCTCTTGTGCCCGCTATTTCCCTCATAATGGCTTCCGCTGGACCCCCACCACCCGAGAAAAACCCTGAATTACCTGGACCAAGCCATGATTGTGTGAAGGAAATCATCGAGGGGGAGAAAATTAAGCTCATCCTTGACAACGACCCAGACAAGCATCGGTATGAAGAGTCTAATAACCATCTGACGAAAGTTATGGAGCCGTATATCCAGATCTATTTCGACAACATCAATGCTAGTCGTCAACGTAGTATTAAGGACTTCACCCGCAACCCACCACAACCACAGCCAGCCCAAGTCAGTGACAGTGAGGATATGGACTTTGAGGGGTTTGTCTGGGAGGCCCTGCAAACCTCTGCGAGTAGTGAAAGTGACTCACCGGAGGGCAACTAATCTTCCCTCTGCCTTGGAACCAGCCGCCATCCAAGTGTGCCGACCCATCTTTTCTACTAACGTAAGTGATAAAAAACCTAATATTATTGATATTTCTCTTAAATATTAATTGTGTGTGCATACCATCATAAAATTAAGATGTTATTTTTACTACAAGGTACGTATTGTGTCGGAAAAAGTGGAGTTTGGGGGTCGGCCCAGTCTCTATTTCAATTACTGTAATCCCATATGTTCTGTTATTTCATTTACGCGTTTCTCGTTTTACGCGGACCTCCACGGGTTCAATTGACTGCGTATATGCAGACTATACTGTATGTCATTTATTTTATACAACTTAAAGTTTAGTCTTTACCTTATTATAATGCTCAGCACACCCGGTTTCAATACCCACCATACGCCACTGATTATTATTATTATTAAATTTTTGCCCCCAGACCCCAATGTGGGTCAGTGACCTGTGCCCAGGTGGGCTAATCCCCATAATTTTTTTTTTACTTGTGTCCAAAGAAATGTATATTCCATTTGTGTTTGCCCTTAGGACAATTATTTCTTTTACCTGTAGTATTGCGTATGTGTGTGTGTGTGTGTGTGTGTGTGTGTGTGTGTGTGTGTGTGGACACACACAAAACATATAATTGAACAAAATTGTGTTCACCAGCCCTGCCCATAAAAAGTAAGCATGGACTTGAGGGTAGACTGTTATATTTTTAATAAATTTGTTTCTGATCATTTGTGAGAGGATTTTCCAATTACAGGTATTATTTGTGTATGTGTTGTGTGTGTATGTACACATACACACATATATTTACAATACAGGTAAAGGAAATTACTGTCTCTAGAACGAATGGATCCCTGTTCCAGCCGCAATGTAGGCAACTTTAAAACTACACACAGATATTCTTGGGTACATCCAGGGTGCCATCCGCAAATAACCGAGAATCGCAAAGTAAAAATCCGCGAGCTTGGGAGGCATACTGTTTATTATAGTGGGTAATTATTTGTTTAATACCATACTGAGAAATTGATTACTCAATTAGGTTCTTCGGTATTATTATCGTTTCGGCCATACAGCAAATTTTGGTTTAGTTTAGGTTAAATTACGTTAGGTTGAAATTCAGTTTTTCCAATGTTTTTTTTATGTGTTTCAAACGATTCTGACCTTCCGAAAATATGCGCATGACCGGGATGATAATTTTGCCACTTTTTCTTTCGTAGTTTTTCTAATACTGTACTTGTACAGTAAATAAATATGACCTTTATTTCCTTTAACACTAGTAACAACAATGAATCTCTGAAAGTGGCCAGGTCTTTGAACATGAGAAGTTAAACAAAAATAATAATAAACTATTAAAAACCTACATAACCTTTTGTGATACACGCAAAAACTGAATCGGTAAACCTGGTTTCATACACAACCAATTGTGTTTACATTTCGTGGACGTGAGCAAGATTCATTACTATTGACGGACTTTAAACGCACTACACACATTTATCGGGAGATTTATGCATTTACAAAATTTTTTTTTAAATGTACTTAGGCCTCCCTTGTGACCTAAATGCCGAAGAAATAAATTACCCTATTGGCAAAACATTGAAAACACGAAAAACATTAATAAAATCACCGTTTCTTTTGCCATCGGTTAAACATATTTTTTTTTTTACTATTTGGGAGTTCTCTGGGTTAACAAAGGTTAGGTCAGGCTTTAATTTTTTTCTAAGAACACGACTACCACCAGAAAGAGCTATTCGATTTTTTTCATTTTTTCCACATATTCTTATCATTATAGTAAGTTTTTTTTATAAGAGATGACAACTTTTTAGGTCAATTGATAGTATCACACCAGACTTTATTTTTATATTAAAAAAAAATTTTCCTATGGTTTTTGACAAGTTTTGAATCCGGAAAACTGCTTTTAGAATCTCCCCAACAATCATAGCGAAAAGCGATTTTTCTTTTTCAAATAAATAAAATACAGTCAACCCGCTTATGTCCCACTTTTTACTGCTGCTTTCCACGCCACGCTGGCACCTGCCGAAACCGAATGCTTCACGCTTCCGCTGTGTGTGTGTGCCCTTGACAAGAGAGCGGCGCGGAGTAGTGGTGCGACAAGGTCGCCCTCCTGCCTGACGACACGAAGTTCTTCACAAATTCGGCCACCCACCAGTGTTTCTGCCCAAGTCAGTGATAATGATAGAGGATATGGACTTATATGGATCTTGAGGGTTTTTGACAGTGAGGCCCTGCAAGCCTCTGTGGTGATAGTGATACAATTGATACAAGTGATACAGGTGAGGGCCAATAATCTGCCCTCTGCCTCGGAACCAACCCCCCATCCCCGTGTGCCCAGCCATCTTTTCTACGAATGTAAGTGTTAAAAAACCTAATATTATTGATATTTCTCTTAATTATTAATTGTGTGTGCATACCATCATAAAATTAAGAAGTTATTTTTACTACAACGTAGGTATTGTGTCTGAAAAAGTGGAGTTTGGGGGTCGGCCCGGTCTTTTTCAATTAATCCCATATGTTATGTTGTTCACTTTATGCGGGCCACCGTGGGTTGAATTAAACGCGTAAAGTGAGGGTTCACTGTACTAACCAACCAACAAAACCTAACCTTACCCAAACTAACCTCCTATTCTTCATGCCCCCACATCTTACCTTAATCTGCAAAACTATTGTGACACCACCAAATATGCTGTTCTTCACGCAGTGTACACTGGTTATTACACTTTGGACAAAGAACTATATTCGGTAATACACCGGGTTTCCTAAAAAAAGAAGAAAAAAATGCCTCACTATTTTTCTGGTGTAACTCTGCAATTGGTGTAAAATAATCATTCTTACAATGTCGGCACAGCTCTTCCAACTCAAATTTCTGCTCCCGACCCACCCACTCATTGTTCATTTGCTAAAGCAAAAAAATCTTGCCCAATAAAAATACTCAAATCGCTATAGCCAATAACAGGCTCCCACCTCACATGCGCTGTTAAACGCTTAAGAAGTGAACACGGAGGTCTGGAGCGATGTGTGAGCGGGTGTCAGACCTCCTCCGCCAAATGTAAACAAGACATGGTGACACTTGTGAATGAGCTAAAGTAATAATCTTGAAAAATTAATATCACGGTTATCCTTAATTTCCGGTGGAAATATCATAGAATACAAATGTCTTAGAATTGTCTAAAAATTACGAAATACATTTTAATAACAGCATAAGAAAGTCCGGTGTAAACTTATAAACTCTCCAATTTTTACACTGATACTTATTTATGAATGACCCTTGGCCGATTTTTCATAGAAAATAATTACAAAAACACCGCAATTTCACCGAGTTTTATAGTGAACACTGTTGTAGTTTGTGCAAATGTGTTAAAAGTGGTTATTTCTAAATTAAACCTAACCTAACCTTTGTTGATATGAAAAACAAGCAGCAGAAGCATTGTTAGAAGACCTAACATATCTAACCTTACCTGACTTCCTAACAGCCCCCTGGTATATTAAACAGAAAGAACTTACTATGATATGGTGTAATTTTAATTATTTTGTGAACGTGAGAGCAGCTGTCCGTACTGAACTGTACTTAGGTATACACCAAGTATCAGTGTTGAGACTGTTGACCAAGCCCAGGCAGCAGAGGGTTGAAATGACTGTTTACACC
>NW_024742927.1:0-21352 GCF_018991925.1 Homarus americanus
AGGGTCCGAGGTGTACCTGGAGTGTCAGAGGAGAACCAGAGTGTGTGAGGTGTACCTGGGAGTGTCAGAGGTACCAGGAGTGTCAGGAGGTGTACCTGGGAGTGTCAGAGGCCAGGAGTCAGAGGAGTACCTGGGAGTGTCAGCGGTACCTGGGAGTGTCAGAGGTGTACCTGGGAGCATCGGAGGCATCTGGGAATGCCCAGGTGTACCTGGGAGTGTTGGATGTACCTGGGAGTGTCAGAGGTGTACCAGGAGTGTTAGAGGTGTACCTGGGAGTGTCAGAGGTGAACCAGGGAGTGTCAGGAGGAGAACCTGGGAGAAGTCAGAGGTGTACCTGGGACCACGGAGGTGTACCTGGGAGTATCGGGAGGTACCTGGGAGTGTCGGAGGTGTACCTGGGAGTATCAGAGGTGTATCTGGGAGTGTCAGGGGTGTACCTGGGAGTGTCAGGTGTAACTGGGAGTGTCAGAGGTGTAACCTGGGAGTGTCAGAGGTATCCTGCGAGATCAAGAGGTGTACCTGGGAGTGTGAGTGGGTACCTGAGGCCAGAGGTGTACCGGGAGTGTCGGAGGTGTACCTGGGAGTGTCTGGCCAAACTGAGAGTGTCAGAGGGTGTACCTGGATGTCAAAGATGTACCTGGGAGTGTCAGAGGTGTACCTGGGAGGCCAGAGGTACCTGGGAGGCTGGGAGGTGTACCTGGGAGGCCAGAGTGTACCTGGGAGGACAGAGGTGTACCTGGGAGTGTCAGAGGTGTACCTGGGAGTGTCTGAGGTAAACTGGGAAGGTCAGAGTGTACTAGGAGGTGTGTGAGTACCTGGGAGTGTTCAGAGGTACCAGGGAGGTCAGAGGAGTACCTGGGAGCAGAGGTGTGCAAGGAAGTCAGAGAATACCTGGGAGGTCAGAGGTGTACCAGGGAGGTCAGTGGAGTACCTGGAGTGTCAGAGGTGTACCAGGAGTGTCAGAGAGCACCTGGGAGTGTCAGAGGTGTACCAGGAGTGTCAGAGGAGTACCTGGGAGGCCAGAGGTACCTGGGGAGTGTCAGAGGAGCACTGGGAGGTCAGAGGAGTACCTGGGAGTGTCAAGAGAAACTAGGAGTGTCAGAGGTGTACTGGGGTGCCAGAGGTGTAAACTAGGGAATGCCAGAGAGCACGGGAGTGCTGGGGAGAGGCACCAGGGAGTGCTGAGAGGCAAGGGAGAGCTGGAGGTGGGAGGCCAGACAGAACAGGGAGGCCAGAGAAATCCAGGAGACAGAGGTGAATTGGCAGTGTCTGAGGTCAGGAGCAAGTCAGAGGTAAATGCAGTGCCTGAGGTGTAATGGGAGCATTAGAGGCTACTTGGGAGACGGGAGGTGAATGGAGGTTGGGGTACAATGGGAGTGCTGGTGTACTCAGGGAGGGGTGAGGACCCTGGGAGTGTGGGAGGTGTACCTGGGAGGTCAGAGGAGTACCTGAGAGTGGCAGAAGAGTACCTGGGAGTGTCAGGGGTGTACCTGGGAGGCTGGGAGGGGAGAGTCAGAGGTGTACCAGAGCAAATGTACCTGGGTGTGTCTGCAGAGACAAAACAGAATGCTGAGGTAACAGAAGTGCAGGCCTGGGAGTGACATGGTACTAGGAATCAGAGGAGCAAACCTGGGAGCAGAGGTACTGGGAGCACAGAGGTGTACCTGGGAGTGAGAGGTGTACTGGGAGGGAGAGGTGTACCTGGGAGGCCAGAGGAGAAACCAGGAGGTGGAGTGTACCGGGAGAGGCACCAGGAAGTGGCCAGAGGTGTACCTGGGAGGCAAGCCGGGAGGCAACAGGAGCACAGAGGAGGACTGTGTGGGAGTACGGGAGGTACCTGGGAGCATTTGGAGGTGTACTTGGGAGCAGAGAAAAGAGGAGCACACAGGGTACTTGGGAGTCAGAGGCAAATGGAGTAAGCCAGAGGAGAACCTGGGAGAAGCCAGAGGTGAAAATGGGAGCCAGAGGTGTACTGAGCAACAGAGAGAATAGGGAGCAAGTCAGTGAGGCCTGAGTGGTCGAGAGGTACTAGGGAGTGTCAGAGAGTACGGGAGGCCAGAAAGGGCCAGGAGTGCAGGAGGAGCACCTGGGAGTCAGAGGTACCTGGGAGTGCCAGAGAGTACCTGAGGCAGAGGTACCAGGAATGTCAGAGGAGCACCTGGGAGGTCAGAGAGGCATCAGGGAGCGCCAGAGAGCAGAGCAAACCTGGTGTGAGGAGTGCTGAGGCACCTGGGAGGCCAGAGGTGTACCTGGGAGCAAGAAAAAAACAGGAGTGTGAAAACCAGGAGACAGAGGTAAACTGGGAGCCTGAGAAGGAAACAGAGGCCAGAGATGAACCAGGAGTATCAGAGGTGAACCCCTGGGAGTGCTCAGAGGTGTGCCTGGAGGCCAGAGGTACCTGAAAAGAAGGAAACTGAGGCAAGCCTGGGAGTGTCTGAGGTGAACATGGGAGTGCCTGAGGCATACCTGGCAGAAGCCAGAGGAGAACAAGGGAGGTAAGAGGTATAACTGGGAGCAAGCCGAGGCCTGGGAGAGCTGGGACGCTCAGGAGTGTCAGAAGTGAACCAGGCATAGAGGTGAACTGGGAGGCCCAGGCGTGCCTGAGACCGGAGGTACTAGGAGCACGGAAAATGGGAGGGCAGGTAAAAATGTAGGGAGGCGGTGCAGGAGAGTCAGTGGAGTACGAGATGGTCAGGAGGTGCACGGGAGTGCTGGGAGTGAAGAGCACTGGAGGCAAGCCAGGTGAGCACCGGAGGCAGAGTGGCCTGGGAGGTTGGGGAGGCTGGTGCCTGCAGAGTGTCTGGGAGTAAGCCTGAAGTACCTGGGAGGTCAGAGCAGAAACCAGGAGTGTCAGAGGAGTACCTGGAAAATGAGGTACTGGAGTGTCAGAGGCATGGGAGTGCCTGACGGTACCTGGGAGTGCCTGAGGTGTACCTGCAGTGTCAGGAGGAGAACCAGGAGCAGGTGAGGTACACGGGAGCAGAAAATAGGGAGCAAGCAGGAGAGGTGTACCTGGGAATGTCTGAGGTACCAGGAAAGTCAGAGAGAACCAGAGTGTAAGAGGTGTGCCAAGATTGTTACAGAGGTACCAGGGAGTACCTGAGGTGAACAAGGAGTACAGAGGTGAACTGCAGTGTCTGAAACCAGGACGGAGGTGTACCAGGGAGTACGAGGTGCACTGGAAAGCCAGAGGTGTAACAGGAGGACAGAAAACAGGAGTGTCAGGGAGCAACCAAGAGTGCTGAGGTACCCGGGAGGTCAGAGGAATACCTGGGAGGCCAGAGGAGTACCTGGGAGGCCAGGGGTGGTACCTGGGAGTGAGAGGGCCCAGAGGGAGAAGGTGTACCTGGGAGTGTCAGAGGTGCCTGGGAGACAGAGAAAACAGAGTGACAGAGGAGAACCTGGGAGGCCAGAGGCCTGGGAGGGAGAGGTGTACCTGGGAGAGAGAGGTAACGGGAGTGAGAGGTGCACTCAAGCCAGAGGAGAACCAGGAGGCACTGGGAGGCCAGAGGTGCACCAGGAAGTGTCAGAGGTGCACCTGGGAGCCGGAGGCACCAGGAGGTCAGAGGAGCACTGAGCAAGCGTGGTGGGAGTGTCAAGGGACCTGGGAGCATCGGAGGTACTTGGGAGGTCAGAGGTGTACCAGGAGGAAAGGGCTGTACCTGGGAGGTCAGAACCAGGAGGCTCAGAGGAGAACTGGGAGGCAGAGTGTAACTGGGAGGCCAGAGGTGTACCTGGGAGGCCAGAGGTGCACAGGGAGGCTGGGTGAGTACCTGGAGGCCAGAGGCAAAGGAGGGGAGGAAGTCAGAGGAGTACTTGGGAGGTCAGAGGTACCAGGGAGGCCAGAGAGCACGGGAGCACAGAGGTGCAGAGAGAGGAAACTGTCAGAAAATGCAGAGGTGTACCAGGAATGTCAGAGGAGTAACTGGGTGTCAGAGAGGCACAGGAGTGTCAGAGGAGCACCTGGGAGGTCAAGCAGTGTGGAGTCAGATGTGGACCTGGGAGTGCCAGTGAGGTGTACCTGGGAGTCAGAGGTGTAACAGAGAGTGTCAGAGGTAAACCCAGGAGCATCAGAGGTGAACTGGGAGGCCTGAGGTGTACCAGGGAGGTCAGAGATGAACCAGAGCATCAGAGGTGAACTTGGAGTGCCTGAGGCCTGGGAGTGTCAGAGGTACCTGGGAGGTAGAAGTGTACCTGGGAGTGCTGAGGAAATGGGAGTAGCCTGAGGTGGGAGAGCCTGAGGCATAATGCAGCAGGCTGGGGAGGAGAAGGAAGTGTAAGAGGAACACTGGGAGGTTAGAGGTGTACCTGGGAGGACAGATGTACCAGGAGGTTGAGAAGTGAACCGAGGAGTATCAGAGGAACTGGGAGTGTCTGTGTGTACCTGAGAGACGGAGGTACCAGGGAGCATCAGAGGTGTACCTGGGAGTGCCAGAGGTGTACCAGAGGTCAGAGGTGTACCAGGGAGGCACAGTGAGTACCTGAGAGTGTCAGAGGTGTACCAGAGAAGGAGGAATACCTGGGAGGCCAGAGGAGCACCTGGGAGCCAGGTGTACCTGGGAACAGAGAGGTCATGGGAGGCCAGAGGTGTAAGCTGGGAGTGTCTGAGGTGTACCTGGGAGTGTCTGAGGGTACCTGGGAGCACAGAGCAGAACCAGGAGTGTCAGAGGAGTACCTGGGAAACAGAGGTGTACCTGGGAGTGCCAGAGGTACCTGGGAGGCAGAGGTACCTGGGAGGTGATAGGTGTACCTGGGAGTGCCTGACGTACTGGGAGTGCCTGAGGTGTACCCAAGATGTCAGAGAGAACCAGGGAGTGTAAGAGGTGTACCTGGATGCCAGAGGTGTACCAGGAGAAGTCAGAGGTGTAGCTGGGAGGCCAGAGGTACCAGGGAGCACAGAGAGCACCTGGGAGTTCAAGGTACCTGGGAGGCCAGAGGTGAACCTGGGAGTACGGGAGGCATGGGAATGTCGTAGGTGTACCTGGGAGGTTATGTACCTGGGAGCTGTCAGAGGCATACCAGGGAGTTAGAGAGGTGCACCTGGGAGGTCAGAGGAACCAGGGAGGCCAGAGGAGAACCTGGAGTGCTGGGGAGGTGCACTGGGACCAATGGAGGAGGTCTGGAGTGAGTGTCGGAAGGCACCTGGGAGCATCAGAGGTATCTGGGAGCAAGTCAGTGTACCTGGGAGTCAGGGGTGTAACTGGGAGTGTCGGAGGTGTAACTGGGAGAGTCAGAGGCATACCTGCGAGTATCAGGAGCTGACCTGGGAGTGTCAGTGGTACCAGAGTCAGAGGTGTACCTGGGAGCAAGCTCAGAGGTACCTGGGAGTGTAAAGTGCCCTGAGAGCAAGTCAGAGGTAAAATGGGAGGCCAAAGATGTACCTGGGAGTGTCAGATGTGTACCTGGGGATGCCTGAGAGTGTACTGGGGAGGTCAGAGGTGTACCTGGGAGTGCAGAGGTGTACCTGGGAGGTCAGAGGGACCTGGAGCCAGGGAGGTGTACCTGGGAGTGTCTGAGGTGTACCGGAAGTGTCAGAGGCACCAGGGAGGCCATGGAGTACCTGGGAGGGGTAGAGGTGTACCGGGAGTGTCAGAGGAGTACCTGGGAGGCTCAGAGGTGACAAGGGAGGTCAGAGAATACCTGGGAGGCAGAGGTACCAGGGAGTGTCAGAGCACCTGAGGCCAGAGGTGTACCAGGAGTGTCAGAGGAGTACTCTGGGAGGTCAGGAGGTGTACTAGGAGGCCAGAGGGCACGGGAGTGTCAGAGGTGTACTTAGAGTGCTGAGGAGTACCTGGGAGAGGAGCACGGGAGGCCAGAGAGAACCAGGAGAAGCCAGAGGTGTACCAGGAGTCAGAGGGTACCAGGAAATGTCAGAGGAGGCCTTGGGAGGCCAGAGAGGTCCAGGAGCCAGAGTAAAATGGGAGGCCAGAGGTGTACCTGGGAGTCAGAGTTGTAACAGGGAGTGTCAGAGGTGAACCAGGGAGTATCAGAGGTGAACTGAGTGCCTGAGGTGTACCAGGAGCATGAGGTAATCAAGTGCCTGAGGTGTACCTGGGAGTATCAGAGGTTACCGGAGACGGGAGGTGAACCTGGGAGTGTTGAAAACCTAGGAGTGTTGCAGGTACCAGGAGTGTAAGTGGAGGACCTGGGAGGTCAGAGGTACCTGGGAGGTCAGAGGAGTACCGGAGAGTGGCAGAGGAGTACCTGGGAGGTCAGGGGTGTACCTGGGAGGTTGGGAGGTGTACCTGGGAGTGTCAGAGGTGTACCTGGGAGTGTTCAAGGTGTACCTGGTAGCCTGAGGTGTACCTGGGAGTGTCAGAGGAGAACCAGGAGAGCAGAAGTGTACCAGGAGAGCCAGAGGTGTACCAGGAAGTGTCAGGAGGTGTACCTGGGAGTGACAGAGGGTACCAGGGAGGTCAGAGGAGAACCTGGGAGGCCAGGAGGTGTACCTGGGAGAGCTGTCAGGAGGTACCTGGGAGAGAGGTGTACTGGGAGGGGGAGAGGTACTGGGAGCAGCGAGGAGAACCAGGAGTGTAAGAGGTACCTGGGAGGACAGAGGTACCAGAAGTGTCAGAGGAAAACCTGGGAGGCCGGAGGTACCAGGGAGGCCAGAGAGTACCTGGGAGGTCGTGTACCTGGGGAGCACGGAGTGTACTTGGAGAGTCAGGAGGTGTACCAGGGAGGCAAAGGTGCACCTGGGAGCTCAGAGGTGAACCAGGGAGGCCAGAGGAGAACCTGGGAGGTCAGAGGTACCTGGGAGTGTCAGAGGTGTACCTGGGAGGTCAGAGGTGTACCAGGGAGCAAGCCAGTGAGCACTTGGAGGTCAGAGTGAACCAGGGAGGGCAGAGGAGTACCTGGGAGGCCAGAGGTGTGGCCAGGGAGCGAGGAGTACCTGGAGAAGTCAGAGGTACCTGGGAGGTCAGAGGAGTACCTGGGAGCAAGTCAGAGGCAAACTGGGAATGTCAGAGAGTACTGAGAGCAACAGGAGAGGTATCAGGAGGCCAGAGGAGTACGGGAGTAAGCACCCAGGAGAGTGTCAGAGGTGTACCTGAGTGTCAGAGGTGTACCTGGGAGATGCCAGGAGGTGTAACACAGGGAGGCCAGAGGTGAACCAGGAGCACGAGGTAAACTGGGAGTGTCTGGAGGTGTACCAGGGAGGTCAGAGATGAACCAGGGAGCATCAGAGGTGAACTTGGGAGTGTCTGAGGTGTACCTGGGAGTGTCAGAGGTGCACCTGGGAGTGTCAGAAGTGTACCTGGGAGGTTCGAGGTGTTCCTGGGAGTGTCTGAGGTGTACCTGGGAGTGCCTGGAGGCATACCTGGCAGTGTCAGAGGAGAACAAGGAGTGTAAGAGGAACTGGGAGCCAGAGGTGTACCTGGGAGAGTCAGACGTGTACCAGGAGTGGCCAGAAGTGAACCAGGAGTATCAGAGGTGAACTGGGAGTGCGTCTCAGGTGTACCTGTGAGTATCGGAGGTACCAGGAGCATCGAGGTGTGCCTGGGAGTGTAAGAGGTGTACCCAGGAGGCCAGAGGTGTACCAGGGAGGTCAGTGGAGTACCTGAGAGCACAGGAGGTGTGTACCTGGGAGTGCTCAGAGGAATACCTGGGAGGCCAGAGGAGTACCTGGGAGTGTCAGGGTGTACCTGGGAGGTCAGAGGTGTACCTGGGAGTGTCAGAGGTGAAGTGGGAGGCTCAAGGTGTACCTGGGAGTGTCTGAGGTGTACCTGGGAGTGTCAGAGAACCAGGGAGTGCTGGGGAGGAGTACCTGGGAGTGCTGAGAGGTGTACCTGGAGTGCTCAGAGGTGTACCTGGGAGTGCCTGACGGTACCTGGGAGTGCCTGAGGTGTACCTGTGAGTGTCAGAGGAGAACCAGGAGTGTAAGAGGTGTACCTGGGAGTGCCAGAGGTGCCAGGAGGTCAGAGGTGAAGGGAGTGTCAGAGGGCACCAGGAGTGTCAGAGGAGCACCGGGAGTGTCAGCGTACCTGGGAGTGTCAGAGGTGTACCTGGGAGTATCGGAGGTGTACTTGGGAATGTCGTAGGCACCTGAGTCGGATGTGTACCTGGGAGTGTCAGAGGTGCACCAGGAGTTAGAGGTACCTGGGAGTGTCAGAGGTGAAACAGGAGTGTCAGAGGAGAACCTGGGAGGCTGGGAGGTGTACCTGGGACTATCGGAGGTACCTGGGAGCATGGGAGGTACCTGGGAGGTCGGGTGTACCTGGGAGTATCAGAGGTGTATCTGGGAGTGCTGGGGTGTACCTGGGACTGTCAGGTGTAACTGGGAGTGTCGGAGGTGTAACTGGGAGTGTCAGAGGCATACCTGCAGCACCAGAGGTACCTGGGAGGTCAGGTGGTGTACCTGGGAGTGTCAGAGGTGACCTGGGAGCACAGAGGTACCTGGGAGTCTCGGAAGTGTTCCTGAGAGTGTCAGAGGTGCACCTGGGAGGCCAGAGATGCCTGGGAGGCAGATGTGTACCTGGGAGGTCAGGAGGTACCTGGGAGTGTCAGAGGTGTACCTGGGAGGCTGGGAGGTGTACCTGGGAGTGTCAGAGGTGTACCTGGGAGAGTCAGAGGTGCCTGGGAGGACTGAGGTGTACCGAAGTGTCAGAGGTACCAGGGAGGTCAGTGAGTACCTGGGAGTGTCAGAGGTGTACCAGGGAGGCTCGGAGGAGTACCTGAGGAAAGCTGAGGCAAAAGGAGTGCCAGAGGAATACCTGGGAGTGCCAGAGGTGTACCAGGGAGGCCGAGGAGTACTGGGAGTGTCAGAGGTGTACCTGGGAGTGTCAGAGGAGTACCTGGGAGGTCAGAGGAGTACCTGGGAGTGCCGAGGTGTACCAGTGAGTGTCAGAGGTGTACCAGGGAGGCTGCAGAGGAGCACCAGGAGTGTCAGAGAGTACCTGGGAGTGTCAGAGGTACCAGGGAGGTCAGAGGAGTACCTGGGAGGTTGGAGAGGTGTACCTGGGAGGCTGGGGTGTACCTGGGAGCACAGGGGTGTACCTGGGAAATGTTGAAGGGTGAACCTGGGATTGTCTGAGGTGTACCTGGGAGTGTCAGAGGCAACGAGATGCCAGAGGTGTACCTGGGAGTGCCTGAGGTACCTGGGAGTGTCTGATGTGTACCTGGGAATATCTGGAGGTACCTGGGAGTGTCAGAGAGAACCAGGAGTGTAAGAGGTGTACCTGGGATTGTCAGAGGTTTACCTGGGAGTGTCAGAGGTGTACCAGGAATGTCAGAGGTGAACCAGGGAGTATCAGAGGTGAACTGTGAGTGTCTGAGGTACCTGGGAGCAGAGTACCTGGAGCACGGGAGGTGTACCTGTGAGTATCGGAGGTGTACCTGGGAGCACGGAGGTGTACCTGGGAGGTCAAGAGATCTAGGAGAAGTCAGAGGTGTACCAGGGAGAGGTCAGTGGGAGTACTGGTGTCAAAGGTTACCTGGGAGTGTCAGAGGAGCACCTGGGAGGCCAGAGAGTACCTGGGAGGTCAGGGGTGCACCTGGGAGTGTCAGAGATGTACCTGGGAGGTCAGAGGTGTACCTGAGTGTCTGAGGTGTACCTGGGAGTGTCTGAGGTGTACCTGAAGTGTCAGAGCAGAACCAGGAGTGTCAGAGGTGTACCAGGGAGTGCAGAGGGGTACCAGGAGTGTCAGAGGAGTACCTGGGAGGCCTGGGAGGTGTAAAGGGAGTGCTAGGAGGAGTACCTGGGAGTTTCAGAGGTGTACCTGGAAAGTCAGGGGTGACTTGGGAGGCAGAGGTACCTGGGAGTGTCAAAGGAGAACCTGAAAGGTTGCAGGAGTACCTGGGAGTGTTTGAGGTGTACCTGGGAGTGCCGAGGAGAACCAGGGAGAGCTGAGAGTGCACCAGTGAGTGCTCAGTGGTGTACCAGGAGCCAGCAGGTACCTGGGAGTGTCTTGAGGTGTACCAGGGAGTCAGAGGTGTACTGGGAGTGTCAGCGGTGTACCTGTGAGTGTCAGAGGTACCTGGGAGTGCCAGAGGTGCCTGGGAGGTCAGAGTGTACCAGGAGTGTCAGAAGTGAACCAGGTATCAGAGAACTGGGAGTGTCTGAGGTGTACCAGGAGTGTCAGAGGTGAACCAGGGAGTATCAGAGGTGAAATGGGAGTGCCTGAGGTGTACTGGGAGTGCCAGAGGTACCTGGGAGGTTGAGGAAGGCACGGGAGTGCCCTGAGGCATGCCTTGGGAGTAGCCTGAGGTACCTGGGAGGCCTGAGGCATGGCAGTGTCAGAGAGCAAAGGGAGTAAAAGGTGTACCTGGGAGTATCGGGAGGTGTACTGGGAGTGCCAGAGGCCTAGGAGTGTCAGAGGTGTACCAGGAGCAGGAGGACCTGGGAGTAACAGAGGTACCTGGGAGTGTAGAAGAATACCTGGAGGTCAGAGGAGTACCTGGGAGTGTCAGGGGTGTACCTGGGAGTCAGAGGTGTACCAGGAGTGTCAGAGGAGTACCTGGGAGGCTGAGGTGTACCAGGAGGTCAGAGGTGTACCTGGGAGTGTCAGGGTGTACCTGGGAGGCCAGAGGTGTACCTGGGAGCAACAGAGTGTACCTGGGAGGTGAGAGGTGTACCTGGGAGTGCCTGACGTGTACCTGGGGAGTTCGAGGTGTACCTGGGAGAGTGTCAGAGAGAACAAGGGGAGTGTAAGAGGTGTACCTGGGAGTGTCAGATGTGTACCAGGGAGTGTCTGAGGTGTACCTGGGAAAGTCAGAGGTGTACCAGGAGTGTCAGAGAGTACTGGGAGTGTCAGCGGTGTACCAGAGGCAGAGGTGCACTGGGAGTATCGGGAGGTACTTGCAATGTCGGAGGTGTACCTGGGAGTGTCGGATGTGTACCTGCAGTGTCAGAGGTGTTCAGGGAGTGTTAGAGGTGTACCTGGGAGTGTCAGAGGTGAACCAGGGAGGTCAGAGGAGAACCTGGAGTGTCAGAGGTGTACCTGGGACTATCGGGAGGTACCTGGGAGTATCGGAGGTGTACCTGGGAGTGTCGGAGTGTACCTGGGAGTATCAGAGGTGTATCTGGGAGTGCTGGGGGTACCTGGGAGTGCTGGGGTGTAACTGGGAGTGTCGGAGATGTACCAGGAGTGTCAGAGAGTGCCTGGGAGTGTCAGCGGTGTACCTGGGAGCTGGGTGGTGTACCTGTGATTGTCAGAGGTGTACCTGGGAGTGTCAGAGGTGTACCTGGGAGAAGCCGGAGGTGTTCCTGAGAGTGTCAGAGGTGACCTGGGAGGTCAGAGATGTAACCTGGGAGGCCAGATGTGTAGGAGGCCAAGGTGTACCTGGGATTGTCAGAGGGTGTACCTGGGAGGTCAGAGGTGTACCTGGGAGCACAGAGGTGTACCAGGGAGTGTCAGTGGAGTACCTGGAGTGTCAGAGGTACCAGGAATGTCAGAGGAGTACCGGGAGTGTCAGGAGGTGTACCAGGAGTGTCAGAGCAGTACCTGGGAGGCCAGAGGTGACCTGGGAGGTCAGAGGAGTACCTGGAGTGCTGAGAGGACTGGGAGGTCAGAGGAGTTCCTGGGAGGTTCAGAGGTGTACCTGGGAGCTGGTGGTGTACCTGGGAGTGTCAGAGGTGTACCTGGCAGTGTCAGAGGTGTACCTGGGAGTGTGGTGTGTACCAGAGAGTCAGAGGTGAACCAGGAGTATCAGAGGTGACCTGGCAGTGTTCGAGGTGTACCTGGGAGTGAAGAGGTACCTGGGAGTGTCTGAGGATGGAGAGTGTCTGAGTACCTGGGAATGTCTGAGGTGTACCTGGAGTGTCAGAGCAGAACCAGAGAGTGTAAGAGGTGTACCTGGGATTGCTGGTGTGTGGGGAGGTCAGAGGTGTACCAGGAGTGTCAGGAGAACCAGGGAGACAGGAGGTGAATCAAGAGTGTCTGAGGTGTACCTGGGAGTATCAGAGGTGTACCTGGGAGTATCGGAGGTACCTGGAGTGTCAGGTGTACCTAGAGGTTACAGGTGTACCAGGGAGTGAGGTGGAGTACCTGGGAGTGTCAGGAGGTGTACCTGGGAGGTCAGAGGAGTACTCAGAGAGTGTCAGAGGAGTACCTGGGAGTGTCAGGTGTAACTGGGAGAAGCCGGGAGATGTACCAGGAGCAGGAGAGTACTCTGGGAGTGTCACAGTACCTGGGAGTGTCAGTGGTGTACCTGTGATTGTCAGAGGTTAACTTGGGAGTGTAAGTGGAGAACCTGGGAGAAGTCAGAGGAATACCATGGGAGTGCCTGGAGGTGAACCAGGGAGATTAGAGGTGAACGTGAGTGCCTGAGGGTACTGGGAGCAGCTGGGAGTACCTGGGAGTGTCAGAGGTGTACCTGGGAGAAGTTCATGTACCTGGGTGTGTCTGAGGTGTACCTGAGTGTCAGAGAGTACCTGAGAGTGCCGGGAGAGTACTGGGAGTGTCAGGTGAACTGGAGGCCGGAGAGGCCTGAGGGAGGCAGAGGAGTACCTGGGAGTGCCAGAGGTGAAGCTGGGAGTGTCAGAGGAGTACCTGAGAGTGCAGGGGAGGAGCACTGGGAGGTCAGGGGTGTAACGAGAAAGCCGGAGATGTACCAGGAGTGTCAGAGGAGTACCTGGGAGGTCAGTGGTGTACCTGGAGTGTCAGTGGTGTACCTGTGATTGTCAGAGGTACCTGGGAGTGTAAGGAGGACCTGGGAGGTCAGAGGTGCCGGGAGTGCAGAGGAGTACCTGAGAGAGCCAGGAGGAGCACTGGGAGGCTGGGTGTACCTGGAGGTCAGAGGTGTACTGGGAGCAGAGGGTGTACCTGGGAGTGCCTAAGGTGTACCTGGTGTGTCTGAGGTGTACTGGGAGTGTCAGAGGAGAACCAGGGAGAGTCAGAAGTACAGGGAGTGTCAGAGGTGTACCAGGAAGTGTCAGAGGTGTACCTGGGAGTGGACAGAGGTGTACCAGGGAGGTCAGAGGAGAACCTGGGAGGCCAGAGGTGTACCTGGGAGGTGGAGAGGTGTACCTGGGAGGGAGAGGTGGCACTGGGAGGAGAACCTGGGAGGAAGCCAGAGGAGAACCAGGGGAGTGGCAGTGAGGCATTCAAGTGTCAGAACCAGGAAGTGTCAGAGGTGTACCTGGGAGTGTCGGAGGTACCAGGGAGTGTCAGGAGAGCACCTGGGAGGCACCTGGGAGCACGGAGGTGTACTTGGGAGCACAGAGGTGCCTAGGGAGCAAGCAAGGTGTACCTGGGAGCTGGCAGAGTTGAACCAGGGAGCCAGAGAGAGAACCTGGGAGTGTCAGGAGGTGGGAGGCCAGAGGTGTACCTGGGGAGCAGAGGTACCAGGGAGAGCAGGGGAGTACCTTGAGTGTCAGGAGGTACCAGGAGGTTCAGAGGAGTACTCTGGGAGAGTGTCAGAGGTGTACCTGGGAGGCTGGAGAGTACCTGGGAGTGTCAGAGGAGTACCTGGAGTGTCAGAGAACAGGAGTGTCAGAGGTGTACCAGAGTGTCAGAGGCAAATGAGGAATGTCGAGGAGTACTGGGATGTCAGAGAGAGGGTACAGAGTGCCAGAGAGTACCTGGGATGCCAGGTGTACTTGGGAGTGTCAGAGGCCTGGGAGTGTCAGGAGGTGTACCTGGGAGTGGTCAGAGGTGTAACAGAGAGGTCAGAGGTGAACCAGGGAGTATCAGAGGTGAACTGGGAGGTCTGAGGTACCAGGGAGTGTCAGAGGTGAACCAGGGAGTATCAGAGGTGAACTGGGAGTGTCTGAGGTGTACCTGGGAGTGTCAGAGGTGTACCTGGGAGTGTCAGAAGTGTACCTGGGAGTGTCTGGAGGTGTCCTGGGAGTGTCTGAGGTGTACCTGGGAGTGTCTGAGGCATACCTGGCAGTGTCAGAGGAGAACAAGGAGTGTAAGAGGTGCACACTGGGAGTGTCAGAGGTGTACCTGGGAGTGTCAGACGTGTACCAGGGAGTGTCAGAAGTGAACCAGGGAGATCAGAGGTGAACTGGGAGTGTCTGTGTACCCAGGAGGTCGGAGGTGGCCTCAGGGAGTATCGGAGGTGTACCTGGGAGTGTCAGAGGTGTACCTAGGAGTGTCAGAGGTGTACCAGGGAGTGTCAGTGGAGTACCTGAGAGTGTCAGAGGTGTACCTGGGAGTGTCAGAGGAATACCTGGGAGTGTCAGAGGAGTACCTGGGAGTGTCAGGGGTGTACCTGGGAGTGTCAGAGGTGTACCTGGGAGTGTCAGAGGTGTAGCTGGGAGTGTCTGAGGTGTACCTGGGAGTGTCTGAGGTGTACCTGGGAGTGTCAGAGTAGAACCAGGGAGTGTCAGAGGAGTACCTGGGAGTGTCAGAGGTGTACCTGGGAGTGTCAGAGGTGTACCTGGGAGTGTCAGAGTGTACCTGGGAGTGTGATAGGTGTACCTGGGAGTGCCTGACGTGTACCTGGGAGTGTCTGAGGTGTACCTGGGAGTGTCAGAGGAGAACCAGGAGTGTAAGAGGTGTACCTGGGAGTGCCAGAGGTGTACCAGGGAGTGTCAGAGGTGTACCTGGGAGTGTCAGAGGTGTACCAGGAGTGTCAGAGGAGTACCTGGGAGTGTCAAGGTGTACCTGGGAGGTCAGAGGTGTACCTGGGAGTATCGGAGGTGTACTTGAATGTCGGAGGTACCTGGGAGTGTCGGATGTGTACCTGGGAGTGTCAGAGGTGTACCAGGAGTGTTAGGAGGTGTACCTGGGAGGTCAGAGGTGAACCAGGGAGTGTCAGAGGAGAACCTGGGAGTGTCAGAGGTGTACCTGGACTATCGGAGGTGTACCTGGGAGTATCGGAGGTGTACCTGAGTGTCGGAGGTGTACCTGGGAGTATCAGAGGTGTATCTGGGAGTGTCAGGGTGTACTGGGAGTGTCAGGGGTGTAACTGGGAGTGTCAGAGGTGTACCTGGGAGGTCAGAAGTGTACCTGGGAGTGTCAGAGGTGTACCTGGGAGTGTCAGAGGTGTACCTGGGAGTGTCAGAGGTGTACCTGGGAGGCTCAGAGGTGTACCTGGGAGTGTCAGAGGTGTACCTGGGAGGTCAGAGGTACCTGGGAGTGTCAGAGGTGTACCTGGGAGTGTCAGAGGTGTACCTGGGAGTGTCTGGAGGTACCTGGAAGGCTCAGAGGTGTACCAGGAGGTCAGGAGCACTGGGAGTGTCAGAGGTGTACCAGGAGGTCAGAGGAGTACCTGGGAGTGTCAGGAGGTGTACCAGGGAGCGGGGCCAGGAGTACCTGGGAGGCTCAGAGGTACCAGGAATGTCAGAGGAGTACCTGGGAGTGTCAGAGGTGTACCTGGGAGTGTCAGAGAGTACCTGGAGTGTCAGGAGGAGTCTGGGAGTGTCAGAGGTGTACCAGTGAGTGTCAGAGGTGTACCAGGAGGTCAGAGGAGTACCAGGAGTGTCAGGAGGTGTACCTGGGAGGTCAGAGGTAACAGGGAGGTCAGAGGTGAACCAGGGAGTATCAGAGGTGAACTGGGAGTGTCTGAGGTGTACCAGGGAGTGTCAGAGATGAACCAGGAGTATCAGAGGTGAACCTGGGAGTGTCTGAGGTGTACCTGGGAGTGTCAGAGGTGTACCTGGGAGTGTCAGAAGTGACCTGGGAGTGTCAGAGGTGTCCTGGGAGTGTCTGAGGTACCTGGAGTGTCTGAGGTATACCTGGCAAGGTCGGAGAGGAGAACAAGGAGTGTAAGAGGTATAACTGGGAGTGTCAGAGGTGTACCTGGGAGGCTGTAGACGTGTACCAGGAGGTCAGAAGTGAACCAGGGAGTATCAGAGGTGAACTGGGAGTGTCTCAGGTGTACCTGTGAGCACGGGAGGTGTACCAGGAGGCCGGAGGTACCTGGGAGGCCAGAGGTATTGGGAGTGTCAGAGGTGTACCAGGGAGGTCAGTGGAGTACCTGAGAGTGTCAGAGGTGTACCTGGGAGGCCAGAGGAATACCTGGGAGGTCAGAGAGTACGGGAGGTCAGGGTACCTGGAGTGTTCGGAGGTACCTGGGAGTGTCAGAGGAATACCTGGGAGTGTCAGAGGTGTACCAGGGAGGGGTCAGAGAATACCTGGGAGTGTCAGAGGTACCAGGGAGGTCAGAGGAGTACCTGGGAGGTCAGAGGAGCACCTGGGAGGTCAGAGGAGTACCTGGGAGGCCAGAGGAGTACCTGGGAGTGCAGAGGTGTACCAGTGAGTGTCAGAGGTGTACCAGGGAGGTCAGAGGAGTACCAGGGAGTGCCGAGAGTACCTGGGAGGTCAGAGAGGTACCAGGAGGCCGAGGAGTACCTGGGAGTGTCAGAGGTGTTCCTGGGAGGTTGGGGTGGTGTACCTGGGAGGTCAGGGGTGTACCTGGGAGGCTGGGGCGGTGAACTGGGATTGTCTGAGGTGTACCTGGGAGGTCAGAGGTGTACCTGGGAGGTCAGAGGTGTACCTGGGAGTGTCTGAGGTGTACCTGGGAGTGTCTGATGTGTACCTGGGAATATCTGAGGTGTACCTGGGAGTGTCAGAGAGAAACCAGGAGTAAGAGGTGTACCTGGGATTGTCAGAGGTTTACCTGGGAGGTCAGAGGTGTACCAGGAATGTCAGAGGTGAACCAGGGACAGAGAACTGTGAGTGTCTGAGGTACCTGGGAGCATCAGAGGTGTACCTGGGAGGACCGGAGGTGTACCCAGAGTACTGGGAGGTACCTGGGAGCATGGAGGTGTACCTGGGAGTGTCAGAGGTACCTAGAATGCTCAGAGGTGTACCAGGGAGTGTCAGTGGAGTACCTGGGTGTGTGTGTGTACCTGGGAGGCTGAGGAGCACGGGAGTGTCAGAGGAGTACCTGGGAGTCAGGGGTGTACCTGGGAGTGTCAGAGATGTACCTGGGAGTGTCAGAGGTACCTGGGAGTGTCTGAGGTGTACCTGGGAGTGTCTGAGGTGTACCTGGAAGTGCAGAGAGAACCAGGAGGTCAGAGGCACCAGGGAGTGCAGGAGGTACCAGGGAGGTCAGAGAGTACCTGGGAGGCCAGAGGTGTACCAGGGAGTGTCAGAGGAGTACCTGGGAGTTTCAGGAGTACCTGGGGAACAGGGTACTGGGAGGCTGGGGAGGTGGGAGGTCAAAGGAGAACCGAAAGTGTCAGAGGAGTACCTGGGAGTGTCTGAGTACCGGGAGTGTCGAGAGGAGAACCAGGAGAGCTGGAGGTGTACCAGGAGTGTGTAGAGGTGTACCAGGGAGTGCCAGCAGTGTACCTGGGAGTGTCTGAGGTGTACCAGAGCGTCAGAGGTGTACCTGGGAGTGTCATGGTACCTGTGAGTGTCAGAGGTGTACCTGGGAGGTCAGAGGTGTACCTGGGAGGTCAGAGGTGTACCAGGGAGTGTCAGAAGTGAACCAGGAGTATCAGAGGTGAACTGGGAGTGTCTGAGGTGTACCAGGAGTGTCAGAGGTGAACCAGGGAGGTCAGAGGTGAAATGGGAGTGTCTGAGGTGTACCTGGGAGTGTCAGAGGTGTACCTGGGAGTGTCAGAGGTGTACCTGGAGTGTCTGAGGTGTACCTGGGAGTGTCTGAGGTGTACCTGGGAGTGTCTGAGGTACCTGGGAGGCCAGAGGAGAACCAGGAGAGTCAGAAGTACCAGGGAGTGTCAGAGGTGTACCAGGAAGTGTCAGAGGTGTACCTGGGAGGACAGAGGTGTACCAGGGAGTGCCAGAGGAGAACCTGGGAGTCAGAGGTACCTGGAGGTGAGAGGTGTACCTGGGAGTGTAGAGGTGTACCTGGGAGGTAGAGGTACCTGGGAGTGTCAGAGGAGAACCAGGGAGGTAAGAGGTGTACCCTGAGTGCTGAGGTACCAGGAAGTGTCAGAGGTGTACCTGGGAGAGTCGGAGGTGTACCCAGGGAGTCAGAGGAGTACCTGGGAGGTACCTGAGAAACGGAGAATGAGGTGTACTTGGGAGTGTCAGAGGTGTACCAGGAGCAGTTAAAGGTGTACCTGGGAGTCCAGAGGTGAACCAGGGAGTGTCAGAGGAGAACCTGGGAGTGTCAGAGGTGTACCTGGAGAGTCAGGAGGTGTACCTGGGAGTGTCAGAGGTGTACCAGGAGTGTCAGTGGAGTACCTTGGAGTGGCCGGGAGAGGGTACCAGGGAGGCTGGGGAGAGCACCTGGAGAAGCAGAGGTGTACCTGGGAGTGTCAGAGGAGTACCTGGGAGTGTCAGAGAGTACCTGGGAGTGTCAGAGAACCAGGGAGGTCAGAGGTACCAGGGAGGTCAGAGGTGACCAGGAATGTCAGAGGAGTACCTGGGAGTGTCAGAGGTATCAGGGAGTGTCAGAGGAGTACCCTGGGAGGTCAGAGGTGTACTTGGGAGTGTCAGAGGTACCTGGGAGTGTCAGGAGTGTACCTGGGAGGCCAGAGGTAACAGAGAGAGTCAGAGGTGAACCAGGGAGGTCAGAGGTGAACTGGGAGTGTCCTGAGGTGTACCAGGGAGGTCAGAGATGAACCAGGAGTATCAGAGGTGAACTTGGAGTGTCTGAGGTGTACCTGGGAGTGTGAGAGGTGTACCTGGGAGTGTCAGAAGTGTACCTGGGAGTGTCTGAGGTGTTCCTGGAGTGTCTGAGGTACCTGGGAGGTCTGAGGCATACCTGGCAGTGTCAGAGGAGAACAAGGGAGTGTAAGAGGTATAACTGGGAGTGTCAGAGGTGTACACCGAGAGTACAACGGTACCAGGGAGTGTCAGAAGTGAAACCAGGAGTATCAAGGTGAACTGGGAGTGTCTCAGGTGTACCTGTGAGTATCGGAGGTGTACCAGGGAGCACGGAGGTACCTGGGAGTGTCAGAGGTGTACCTAGGAGTGTCAGAGGTACCAGGGAGTGTCAGTGAGTACCTGGAGAGTGTCAGAGGCCTGGGGAGGTCAGAGGTCACCTGGGAGTGTCAGAGAGTACCTGGGAGGTTGGGGGTGTACCTGGGAGGCCAGAGGTACCTGGGAGGCTGGGAGGTGTAGCTGGAGAAGCCGAGGTGCCTGGGAGAGCCTGAGGTGTACCTGGGAGGTCAGAGAGAACCAGGAGTGTCAGAGGAGCACCTGGGAGCAAGCCAGAGGTGTACTTGGGAGTGTCAGAGGTACCTGGGAGTGTCAGAGTGTACCTGGGATTGGTGGGAGGTACCTGGGAGTGCCTGACGGTACCTGGGAGTGTTTGAGGTACCTGGGAAAGTCAGAGGAGAACCAGGGAGTGTAAGAGGTGTACCTGGGAGCACAGGTGTACCAGGGAGGTCAGAGGTGTAGCTGGGAGTGTCAGGAGGTGTACCAGGGAGTGTCAGAGAGACCTGAGCAGTCAGCGTACCTGGGAGTGTCAGAGGTACCTGGGAGACGGAGGTGTACTTGGGAATGTCGTGGTGTACCTGGGAGGATGGATGTACCTGGGAGTGTCAGAGGTACCAGGGAGTGTCAGAGGTGTACCTGGGAGGCCAGAGGTGAACCAGGGAGGCAGAGGAGAACCTGGGAGTGTCAGAGGCACTGGGACTATCGGAGGTGGTACTGGGAGTATCGAGGTACTGGGAGGCCGAGGTACCTGGGAGTATCAGAGGTGTATCTGGGAGTGTCAGGGGTGTACCTGGGAGTGTCAGGTAACTGGGAGAGTCGGAGGTGTAATGGAGTGTAGAGACACCTGCGAGCATCAGAGGTGTACCTGGGAGTGTCATGGGGTGGTACCCTGAGTGTCAGAGGTGTACCTGGGAGTGTCAGAGGTGTACCTGGGAGGTCTGAAGCAGCCCTGGAGAGTGTCAGAGGTGTACCTGGGAGGTCAGAGATGTACCTGGGAGTGTCAGATGTGTACCGAGTTCAGAGGTGCACCTGGGAGTGTCAGAGGTGTACCTGGGAGTGTCAGAGGTGTACCTGGGAGGCAGAGGTGTACCTGGGAGTGTCAGAGTGTACCTGGGAGGTCTGGAGGTGTACCTGAAGTGTCAGAGGTGTAACAGGAGTGTCAGGGGAGTACCTGGGAGTAAGCCAGAGGTGTACCAGGGAGTGTCAGAGGAGTACCTGGGAGGTCAGAGGTACCAGGGAGTGTCAGAGGAATACCTGAGTGTCAGGAGGTGTACCAGGAATGTCAGAGGAGTACCTGGGAGGCCAGAGGTGTACCTGGGAGGTCAGGAGGAGTACCTGGGAGGCCAGGAGAGTACCTGGGAGAAGGCCAGAGGTGTACCAGTGAGGTCAGAGGTGTACCAGGGAGTGTCAGAGGAGTACCAGGAGTGTCAGAGGTGTACCTGGGAGTGTCAGGAGGTGTAAAAGAGAGTGTCAGAGGAACCAGGAAATCAGAGAACTGGGAGGCCTGAGGTACCAGGAGGCCAGAGATGAACCAGGAGTATCAGAGGTGAACTGAGTGCCTGAGGTGTACCTGGGAGTGCTGGGAGTGTACCTGGGAGTGTCAGAAGGGAAAAGCCTGAGGTGCCTGGGAGAGCCTGAGGTGTACTGGGAGTGTCTGAGGTGATACCTGGCAGTGCCAGAGGAGAACAAGGAGTGTAAGAGGGAACTGGGAGTGTCAGAGGTACCGGGAGTCAGATGTACCAGGGAGTGCCAGGTGGAACCAGGGAGTATCAGAGGTGAACTGGGAGTGTTCTCAGGTACCTGTGAGTATCGGGAGGTACCAGGAGCATCGGAGGTGCACTGGGAGTCAGGAGGTGTACCTAGGAGTGCCGAGGTGTACCAGGGAGTGTCAGTGGAGCACCTGAGAGTGTCAGAGGTGTACCTGGGAGGGGCCAGAGGAATACCTGGGAGGTCAGAGGAGTACCTGGGAGGTCAGGGGTACCGGGAGGTCAGAGGTACCTGGGAGTGTCAGAGGAATACCTGGAGCAAGTCAGAGGTGTACCAGGGAGTGTCAGAATACCTGGGAGGCCAGAGGTACCAGGAGTGTCAGAGGAGTACCTGGAGGCCAGAGGAGTACCTGGGAGTGTCAGAGGAGTACCTGGGAGGCTGGGAGAGTACCTGGGAGGTCAGGAGGTGTACCAGAGTGTCAGAGGTGTACCAGGGAGGTCAGAGAGTACCAGGAGTGTCAGAGGAGTACCTGGGAGGCCGAGAGGCACCAGGAGGTCAGAGGAGCACCTGGGAGGTCAGGAGGTGTCCTGGGAGTGTCAGTGGTGTCTGGGAGGCCAGGCACCTGGGAGGTCAGCGGTGAACTGGGATTGTCTGAGGTGTACCTGGGAGTGTCAGAGGTGTACCTGGGAGTGTCAGAGGTGTACCTGGGAGGCCTGAGGTGCACTGGGAGGCCTGAGTGTGTACCTGGGAATATCTGAGGTACCTGGGAGGTCAGAGAGAGAACCAGGGAGTGTAAGAGGTGTACCTGGGATTGCTGAGGTACCTGGGAGTGTCAGAGAAAAATCAGGGAATGTCAGAGGTGAACCAGGGAGTATCAGAGGTAACCAGAGTGCCTGAGGTAACCT
>NW_024742928.1:0-16839 GCF_018991925.1 Homarus americanus
CGCCATAAGCTCGTTGAACAGGCTTTATGTGAAATATACCAGAGTCTAGGACTGCTTTTATTGTCCTGGTGGCCCAGAGGTAGCATTCCCCGGTCACAATTATAAGATCGTGGGTTCAAATCCTGGTGGGGTGAGGTGTTGATTATATGTAAAAGTCTGCTTGCTTTATTGGGCTAATGAAATATTTATGGATCCTCCTTGTTTCGAAGCCGCATTTGGTAAAACGTTCCTCTGATCACCTAAGCGGCACGGGTGGTCCCCATTACAGGTTCACGGTGCCATAAGCCCGTTGAACAGGCTTTGTGTGAAGTATAGCAGAGTCTAGGACTACTTTTATTGTCCTGGTGGCCCAGAGGTAGCGTTCCCCGGTCACAATTATAAGATCGTGGGTTCAAATCCTGGTGGGGTGAGGTGTTGATTATATGTTGAAGTCCACATGCTTTAATGGTCTAATGAAATATATATGGATCCTCGGGTTTCGAAGCCACATTTGGTAAAACGTTGCTCTGATCACCTAAGCGGCACGGGGGTCCCCATTAGAGTTCACAGCGCCATAAGCTCGTTGAACAGGCTTTGTGTAAAATGTAGCAGAGTCTAGGACTGCTTTTATTGTCCTGGTGGCCCAGAGGTAGCATTCCCCGGTCACAATTATAAGATCGTGGGTTCAAATCCTGGTGGGGTGAGGTGTTGATTATATGTAAGGACTACTTGCTTTATTGGGCTAATAGAATATTTTTGGATCCTCCTTGTTTGAAGCCGCATTTGGTAAAACGTTGCTCCTGATCACCCTAAGCGTACAGGTGGTCCCCATTAGAGGTTCACGGTGCCATAAGCTCGTTGAACAGGCTTTGTGTGAAATATAGCAGAGTCTAGGACTGCTTTTATTGTCCTGGTGGCCCAGAGGTATACGGTCACAATTATAAGATTGTGGGTTCAAATCCTGGTGGGGTGGGGTGTTGATTATATGTAGAAGTCTGCGTGCTTTAATGGTCTGAGGAAATATATATGGATCCTCGGGTTTCGAAGCCACATTTGGTAAAACGTTGCTCTGATCACCTAAGCGGCACGGGTGGGCCCCATTAGAGGTTCACGGCGCCATTAGCTCGTTGAACAGGCTTTGTGTGAAATATAGCAGAGTCTAGGAATGCTTTTAGTTTCCTGGTGGCCCAGAGGTAGCATTCCCGGTCTAATTATAAGATAAGTGGGTTCAAATCCTGGTGGGGTGAGGTGTTGATTATATAAAAAGTCTGTGTGCGTTATTGGGCTAATGAAATATATATGGATCCTCGGGTTTTGAAGCCGCATTTGGGTAAACGTTGCTCTGATCACCTAAGCGGCACGGGTGGTCCCCTATAGTGGTTCACAGCGCCATAAGCTCGTTGAACAGGCTCTGTGTGAAATATAGAAGAGTCTAGGACTGCTTTTATTGTCCTAGTGGCCCAGAGGTAGCGTTCCCCGGTCACAATTATAAGATCGTGGGTTCAAATCCTGGTGGGGTGAGGTGTTGATTATATGTTGAAGTCCGCGTGCTTTAATGGTCTAATGAAATATATATGGATCCTCGGGTTTCGAAGCCACATTTGGTAAAACGTTGCTCTGATCACCTAAGCGGCACGGGGGACCCCATTAGAGGTTCACGGCGCCATAAGCTCGTTGAACAGGCTTTGTGTAAAATGTACCAGAGTCTAGGACTGCTTTTATTGTCCTGGTGGCCCAGTGGTAGCATTCCCCGGTCACACTTATAAGATCGTGGGTTCAAATCCTGGTGGGGTGAGGTGTTGATTATATGTAAAAGTCTGCTTGCTTTATTGGGCTAATGAAATATTTATGGATCCTCCTTGTTTCGAAGCCGCATTTGGTAAAACGTTGCTCTGATCACCCTAAGCGGCTTGCAGACGAGGGTCCCCATTAGAGGTTCACGGTGCCATAAGCTCGTTGAACAGGCTTTGTGTGAAATATAGCAGAGTCTAGGACTGCTTTTATTGTCCTGGTGGCCCAGAGGTAGCGTTCCCGGTCACAATTATAAGATCGTGGGTTCAAATCCTGGTGGGGTGAGGTGTTGATTATATGTTGAAGTCCACGTGCTTTAATGGTCTAATGAAATATATATGGATCCTCGGGTTTCGAAGCCACATTTGGTAAAACGTTGCTCTGATCACCTAAGCGGCACGGGGGGTCCCCATTAGAGGTTCACGGCGCCATAAGCTCGTTGAACAGGCTTTGTGTGAAATATAGCAAAGTCTAGGAATGCTTTTAGTGTCCTGGTGGGCCAGAGGTAGCGTTCCCCGGTCACTATTAGAAGATCGTTGGTTCGAATCCTGGTGGGGTGAGGTGTTGATTATATGAAGAAGTTGGCGTGCTTTATTGGGCTATTGAAATATATATGGATCCTCATGTTTCGAAGCCGCATTGGTAAAACGTTGCTCTGATCACCTAAGCGGCATGGGTGGTCCCCGTGCCAGAGTTCACTTTCTGCATATAAGCTCATTGAACCCAGGCTTTGTGTGAAATATAGCGAGTCTACGGTTCTTTTATTGTCCTGGTGGCCCAGAGGTAGCATACCCCGGTCACAATTATAAGACCGTGGGTTTGAATCCTGGTGGGGTGAGGTGTTGATTATATGTAGAAGTCCGAGTGCTTTATTGGGCTAATGAAATATATTTGAATCCTCGTATTTCGAAGCCGCATTTGGTAAAACGTTGCTCTGATCACCTAAGCGGCACGGTTGGTCCCCTATAGTGGTTCACGGCGCCATAAGCTCGTTGAACACGCTTTGTGTGAAATATAACAGAGTCTAGGACTGCTTTTATTGTCCTGGTGGCCCAGAGGTAGCATTCCCCGGTCACAATTATAAGATCGGGGGTTCAAATCCTGGTGGGTTGAGGTGTTGATTATATGTAGAAGTCTGCTTGCTTTATTGGGCTAATGAAATATTTATGGATCCTCCTTGTTTCGAAGCCGCATTTGGTAAAACGTTGCTCTGATCACCTAAGCGGCACGGGTGGTCCCCATTAGAGGTTCACGGTGCCATAAGCCCGTTGAACAGGCTCTGTGTGAAATATAGCAGAGTCTAGGACTGCTTTTATTGTCTTGGTGGCCCAGAGGTAGCGTTCCCCGGTCACAATTATAAGATCGTGGGTTCAAATCCTGGTGGAGTGAGGTGTTGATTATATGTTGAAGTCCGCGTGCTTTAATGGTCTAATGAAATATATATGGATCCTCGTGTTTCGAAGCCACATTTGGTAAAACGTTGCTCTGATCAACTAAGCGGCACGGGGGGTCCCCATTAGAGGTTCACGGCGCCATAAGCCCGTTGAACACGCTTTGTGTGAAATATAGCAGAGTCTAGGACTGATTTTATTGTCCTGGTGGCCCAGAGGTAGCGTTCCCCGGTCACAATTATAAGATCGTGGGTTCAAATGCTGGTGGGGTGAGGTGTTGATTATATGTAGAAGTCCGCGTGATTTAATGGTCAAATGAAATATATATGGATCCTCGGGTTGCGAAGCCACATTTGGTAAAACGTTGCTCTGATCACCTAAGCGGCATGGGTGGTCCCCATTAGAGGTTCACTGCGCCATAAGCTCGTTGAACAGGCTTTGTGTGAAATATAGCAGAGTCTAGGACTGCTTTTATTGTCCTGGTGGCCCAGAGGTAGCGTTCCCCGGTCACAATTATAAGATCGTGGGTTCAAAGCCTGGTGGGGTGAGGTGTTGATTAAATGTAGAAGTCCGCGTGCTTTATTGGTCTAATGAAATATATATGGATCCTTCTTGTTTCGAAGCCGCATTTGGTAAAATGTTGGTCTGATCACCTAAGCGGCACGGGTGGTCCCCATTAGAGGTTCACGGCGCCATAAACTCGTTGAACAGGCTTTGTGTGAAATATAGCAGAGTCTAGTACTGCTTTTATTGTCCTGGTGGCCCAGAGGTTGCGTCCCCCGGTCACAATTAGAAGATTGTGGGCTCAAATCCTGTTGGGGTGAGGTGTTGATTATATGTAGAAGTCCGTGTGGTTTATTGGGCTAATGAAATATATATGGATCCTTCTTGTTTCGAAGCCGCATTTGGTAAAATGTTGGTCTGATCACCTAAGCGGCACTCGTGGTCCCCATTTGAGGTTCACGGCGCCATAAGCTCGTTGAACAGGCTTTGTGTGAAATATAGCAGAGTCTAGGACTGCTTTTATTGTCCTGGTGGCCCAGAGGTAGCGTTCCCCGGTGACAATTATAAGATCGTGGGTTCAAATCCTGGTGGGGTGAGGTGTTGATTATATGTTGAAGTCCGCATGCTTTAATGGTCTAATGAAATATATATGGATCCTCGGGTTTCGAAGCCACATTTGGTAAAACGTTGCTCTGATCACCTAAGCGGCACGGGGGGTCGCCATTAGAGGTTCACGGCGCCATAAGCTCGTTGAACAGGCTTTATGTGAAATATACCAGAGTCTAGGACTGCTTTTATTGTCCTGGTGGCCCAGAGGTAGCATTCCCCGGTCACAATTATAAGATCGTGGGTTCAAATCCTGGTGGGGTGAGGTGTTGACTATATGTAGAAGTCCGCGTGCTTTATTGGGCTAATGAAATATATATGGATCCGCGTGTTTCGAAGCCGCATTTGGTAAAACGTTGCTCTGATCACCTAAGCGGCACGGGTGGTCCCCATTAGAGGTTCACGGCGCCAAAAGCTCGTTGAACAGTCTTTGTGTGAAATATAGCAGAGTCTAGGACTGCTTTTAGTGTCCTGGTGGCCCAGAGGTAGCATTCCCCGGTCACAATTATAAGATCGTGGGTTCAACTCCTGGTGGGGTGAGGTGTTGATTATATGTAGAAGTCCGCGTGCTTTATTGGGCTAATGAAATATATATGGATCCTCGTGTTTCGAAGCCGCCTTTGGTAAAACGTTGCTCTGATCACCTAAGTGGCACGGGTGTTCCCATTAGAGGTTCACGGCGCCATAAGCTCGTTGAACAGGCTTTGTGTGAAATATAGCAGAGTCTAGGACTGCTTTTATTGTCCTGGTGGCCCAGAGGTTGCGTTCCCCGGTGACAATTATAAGATCGTGGGATCAAATCCTGGTGGGGTGAGGTGTTGATTATATGTTGAAGTCGCGTGCTTTAATGGTCTAATAAGAATATATATGGATCCTCGGGTTTCGAAGCCACATTTGGTAAAACGTTGCTCTAATCACCTAAGCGGCATGGGTGGTCCCCATTAGAGGTTCACGGCGCCATAAGCTCGTTGAACAGGCTATGTGTGAAATATAGCAGAGTCTACGACTGCTTTTATTGTCCTGGTGGCCCAGCGGTAGCGTTCCCCGGTCACAATTATAAGATCGTGGGTTCAAATCCTGGTGGTGTGAGGTGTTGATTATATGTAGAAGTCCGCGTGCTTTAATGGCCTAATGAAATATATATGGATCCTCGGGTTTCGAAGCCACATTTGGTAAAACGTTGCTCTGATCACCTAAGCGGCACGGGGGTCCCCATTAGAGGTTCACGGCGCCATAAGCTCGTTGAACAGGCTCTGTGTGAAATATACCAGAGTCTAGGACTGCTTTTATTGTCCTGGTGGCCCAGAGGTAGCATTCCCCGGTCACAATTATAAGATCGTGGGTTGAAATCCTGGTGGGGTGAGGTGTTGATTATATATTTGAAGTCGCGTGCTTTAATGGTCTAATGAAATATATATGGATCTCGTGTTGAAGAAGCCACATTTGGTAAAACGTTGCTCTGATCACCTAAGCGGCACGGGGGTCCCCATTAGAGGTCCACGGCGCCATAAGCTCGTTGAACAGGCTTTGTGTGAAATATACCAGAGTCTAGGACTGCTTTTATTGTCCTGGTGGCCCAGAGGTAGCATTCCCCGGTCACAATTATAAGATCGTGGGTTCAAATCCTGGTGGGGTGAGGTGTTGATTATATGTAAAAGACTGCTTGCTTTATTGGGCTAATGAAATATTTTTGGATCCTCCTTGTTTCGAAGCCGCATTTGGTAAAACGTTGCTCTGATCACCTAAGCGGCACGGGTGGTCCCCATTAGAGGTTCACGGTTCCATAAGCTCGTTGAACAGGCTTTGTGTGAAATATAGCAGAGTCTAGGACTGCTTTTATTGTCCTGGTGCCCCAGAGGTAGCGTTCCCCGGTCACAATTATAAGATTGTGGGTTAAAATCCTGGTGGGGTGAGGTGTTGATTATATGTTGAAGTCCGCGTGCTTTAATGGTCTAATGAAATATATATGGATCCTCGGGTTTCGAAGCCACATTTGGTAAAATGTTGCTCTGATCACCTAAGCGGCACGGGGGTCCCCATTAGAGGTTCACGGCGCCATAAGCTCGTTGAACAGGCTTTGTGTGAAATATACCAGAGTCTAGGACTGCTTTTATTGTCCTGGTGGCCCAGAGGTAGCATTCCCGGTCACAATTATAAGATCGTGGGTTCAAATCCTGGTGGGGTGAGGTGTTGATTATATGTAAAAGTCTACTTGCTTTATTGGGCTAATGAAATATTTATGGATCCTCCTTGTTTCGAAGCCGCATTTGGTAAAACGTTCCTCTGATCACCTAAGCGGCACGGGTGGTCCCCATTAGAGGTTCACGGTGCCATAAGCCCGTTGAACAGGCTTTGTGTGAAATATAGCAGTCTAGGACTACTTTTATTG
This sequence comes from Homarus americanus, assembly GCF_018991925.1. Taxonomy (NCBI): domain Eukaryota; kingdom Metazoa; phylum Arthropoda; class Malacostraca; order Decapoda; family Nephropidae; genus Homarus; species Homarus americanus. Next base: position 6,661 of record NW_024742928.1, read on the forward strand.
TCCTGGTGGCCCAGAGGTAGCGTTCCCCGGTCACAATTATAAGATCGTGGGTTCAAATCCTGGTGGGGTGAGGTGTTGATTATATGTTGAAGTCCGCATGCTTTAATGGTCTAATGAAATATATATGGATCCTCGGGTTTCGAAGCCACATTTGGTAAAACGTTGCTCTGATCACCTAAGCGGCACGGGGGGTCGCCATTAGAGGTTCACGGCGCCATAAGCTCGTTGAACAGGCTTTATGTGAAATATACCAGAGTCTAGGACTGCTTTTATTGTCCTGGTGGCCCAGAGGTAGCATTCCCCGGTCACAATTATAAGATCGTGGGTTCAAATCCTGGTGGGGTGAGGTGTTGATTATATGTAAAAGTCTGCTTGCTTTATTGGGCTAATGAAATATTTATGGATCCTCATTGTTTCGAAGCCGCATTTGTTAAAACGTTCCTCTGATCACCTAAGCGGCACGGGTGGTCCCCATTAGAGGTTCACGGTGCCATAAGCTCGTTGAACAGGCTTTGTGTGAAATATAGCAGAGTCTAGGAAATGCTTTTATTGTCCTGGTGGCCCAGAGGTAGCGTTCCCCGGTCACAATTATAAGATCGTTGGTTCAAATCCTGGTGGGGTGAGGTGTTGATTATATGTTCAAGTCCGCGTGCTTTAATGGTCTAATGAAATATATATGGATCCTCGGGTTTCGAAGCCACATTTACGTGTGGTGCTCTGATCACACCTAGCGTACAGAGATTTTGATAGAGGTTCACGGCGCCATTAGCTCGTTGAACAGGCTGTGTGTGAAATATAGCAGAGTCTAGGACTGCTTTTATTGTCCTGGTGGCCCAGAGTGCAATTATAAGATCGTGGGTTCCAATCCTCGTGGGGTGAGGTGTTGATTATATATAGAAGTCCGCATGCATTATTGGGCTAATGAAATATATATGGATCCTCGTGTTTCCAAGCCGGATTTGGTAAAACGTTGCTCTTATCACCTAAGCGGCACGGGTGGTCCCCTATAGTGGTTCACGGTGCCATAAGCTCGTTGAACAGGCTTTATGTGAAATATAACAGAGTCTAGGACTGCTTATAGTGTCCTGGTGGCCCATAGGTAGCGTTCCTCGGTCACAATTATAAGATCGTGGGTTCGAATCCTGTTGGGGTGAGGTGTTGATTATATGTAGAAGTCCGCGTGCTTTATTGGGCTAATGAAATATATATGGATCCTCGTGTATCGAAGCCGGATTTGGTAAAACGTTTCTCTGATCACCTAAGCTGACACAGAGATCCCGATAAGGAGGTTCACATATAAACTGCGTTGAACAGGCTTTGTGTGAAATATACGAAGGTCTGGGACTGCTTTTTGTCCTGGTGGCCCAGGTAGCATTCCCCAGTGCAAATTATGCAGATCGTGGTTCAAATCTGGTGGGGTGAGTGTTAGGTGCTCATACAAAAAGACTGCTTGCTTTATTGGGCTAATGAAATAATTTTGGATCCTCCTTGTTTGGAAGCCGCATTTGGTAAAACGTTGCTCTGATCACCTAAGCGGCACGGGTGGTCCCCATTAGAGGTTCACGGTGCCATAAGCTCGTTGAACAGGCTTTGTGTGAAATATAGCAGAGTCTAGGACTGCTTTTATTGTCCTGGTGGCCCAGAGGTAGCGTTCCCCGGTCACAATTATAAGATCGTGGGTTAAAATCCTGGTGGGGTGAGGTGTTGATTATATGTTGAAGTCCGCGTGCTTTAATGGTGTAATGAAATATATATGGATCCTCGGGTTTCGAAGCCACATTTGGTAAAATGTTGCTCTGATCACCTAAGCGGCACGGGGGGTCCCCATTAGAGGTTCACGGCGCCATAAGCTCGTTGAACAGGCTTTGTGTGAAATATACCAGAGTCTAGGACTGCTTTTATTGTCCTGGTAGCCCCAAGTGGCATTCGATTCACACAATTATAAGATCGTGGTTCAAAATCTGGGTACGGTGTTGATTATATGTTGAAGTCCGCGTCAACTTAATGGTCTAATAGAATATATATATGAATCCTGGGGTTTTCGAGCACATTTGAGTAAAATTGCTCCCTGATCACCCTAAGCAGCTTACGGGGTCCAGATTATGAGTTCACAGCGCCATAAGCTGTTAGACAGGCTTTGTGTGAAATATGTAGAGTCTAGGACTGCTTTTATTGTCCTGGTGGCCCAGAGGTAGGTAGCGTTCCCCGGTCACAATTATAAGATCGTGGGTTCAAATCCTGGTGGGGTGAGGTGTTGATTATATGTTGAAATCCGCGTGCTTTAATGGTCTAATGAAATATATATGGATCCTCGGGTTTCGAAGCCACATTTGGTAAAACGTTGCTCTGATCACCTAAGCGGCACCGGGGGTCCCCATTAGAGGTTCACGGCGCCATAAGCTCGTTGAACAGGCTTTGTGTGAAATATAGCAAAGTCTAGGAATGCTTTTAGTGTCCTGGTGGGCCAGAGGTAGCGTTCCCCTGTCACAATTAGAAGATCGTTGGTTCGAGTCCTGGTGGGGTGAGGTGTTGATTATATGAAGAAGTTGGCGTGCTTTATTGGGCTAATGAAGTATATATGGATCCTCGTGTTTCTAAGCCGTATTTGGTAAAACGTTGCTCTGATCACCTAAGCGGCACGGTTGGTCCCCTATAGTGGTTCACGGCGCCATAAGCTCGTTGAACACGCTTTGTGTGAAATATAACAGAGTCTAGGACTGCTTTTATTGTTGTCCTGGTATTTGAGGTAGCATTCCCCGGTCACAATTATAAGATCAGAGGTTCAAATCCTGGTGGGGTGAGAGTGTTGATTATATGTAGAGATCTGCTTGCTTTATTGGGCTAATAAATATTTATGGATCCTCCTTGTTTCGAAGCCGCATTTGGTAAAACGTTGCTCTGATCACCTTAGCGGCACGGGTGGTCCCCATTAGAGGTTCACGGTGCCATAAGCCCGTTGAACAGGCTTTGTGTGAAATATAGCAGAGTCTAGGACTGCTTTTATTGTCTTGGTTGCCCAGAGGTAGCGTTCCCCGGTCACAATTATAAGATCGTGGGTTCAAATCCTGGTGGGGTGAGGTGTTGATTATATGTTGAAGTCCGCGTGCTTTAATGGTCTAATGAAATATATATGGATCATCGTGTTTCCAAGCCACATTTGGTAAAACGTTGCTCTGATCACCTAAGCGGCACGGGGGGTCCCCATTAGAGGTTCACGGCGCCATAAGCCCGTTGAACAGGCTTTGTGTGAAATATAGCAGAGTCTAGGACTGCTTTTATTGTCCTGGTGGCCCAGAGGTAGCGTTCCCCGGTCACAATTATAAGATCGTGGGTTCAAATCCTGGTGGGGTGAGGTGTTGATTATATGTAGAAGTCCGCGTGATTTAATGGTCAAATAAAATATATATGGATCCTCGGGTTGCGAAGCCACATTTAGTAAAACGTTGCTCTGATCACCTAAGCGGCATGGGTGGTCCCCATTAGAGGTTCACTGCGCCATAAGCTCGTTGAACAGGCTTTGTGTGAAATATAGCAGAGTCTAGGACTGCTTTTATTGTCCTGGTGGCCCAGAGGTAGCGTTCCCCGGTCACAATTATAAGATCGTGGGTTCAAATCCTGGTGGGGTGAGGTGTTGATTAAATGTAGAAGTCCGCGTGCTTTATTGGTCTAATGAAATATATATGGATCCTTCTTGTTTCGAAGCCGCATTTGGTAAAATGTTGGTCTGATCACCTAAGCGGCACGGGTGGTCCCCATTAGAGGTTCACGGCGCCATAAACTCGTTGAACAGGCTTTGTGTGAAATATAGCAGAGTCTAGTACTGCTTTTATTGTCCTGGTGGCCCAGAGGTAGCGTCCCCCGGTCACAATTATAAGATTGTGGGCTCAAATCCTGGTGGGGTGAGGTGTTGATTATATGTAGAAGTCCATGTGGTTTATTGGGCTAATGAAATATATATGGATCCTTCTTGTTTCGAAGCCGCATTTGGTAAAATGTTGGTCTGATCACCTAAGCGGCACTCGTGGTCCCCATTTGAGGTTCACGGCGCCATAAGCTCGTTGAACAGGCTTTGTGTGAAATATAGCAGAGTCTAGGACTGCTTTTATTGTCCTGGTGGCCCAGAGGTAGCATTCCCCGGTCACAATTATAAGATCGTGGGTTCAAATCCTGGTGGGGTGAGGTGTTGACTATATGTAGAAGTCCGCGTGCTTTATTGGGCTAATGAAATATATATGGATCCGCGTGTTTCGAAGCCGCATTTGGTAAAACATTGCTCTGATCACCTAAACGGCACGTGTGGTCCCCATTAGAGGTTCACGGCGCCAAAAGCTCGTTGAACAGTCTTTGTGTGAAATATAGCAGAGTCTAGGACTGCTTTTAGTGTCCTGGTGGCCCAGAGGTAGCATTCCCCGGTCACAATTATAAGATCGTGGGTTCAACTCCTGGTGGGGTGAGGTGTTGATTATATGTAGAAGTCCGCGTGCTTTATTGGGCTAATGAAATATATATGGATCCTCGTGTTTCGAAGCCGCATTTGGTAAAACGTTGCTCTGATCCCCTAAGTGGCACGGGTGTTCCCCATTAGAGGTTCACGGCGCCATAAGCTCGTTGAACAGGCTTTGTGTGAAATATAGCAGAGTCTAGGACTGTTTTTATTGTCCTGGTGGCCCAGAGGTAGCGTTCCCCGGTGACAATTATAAGATCGTGGGTTCAAATCCTGGTGGGGTGAGGTGTTGATTATATGTTCAAGTCCGCGTGCTTTAATGGTCTAATGAAATATATATGGATCATCGGGTTTCGAAGCCACATTTGGTAAAACGTTGCTCTGATCACCTAAGCGGCACGGGGGGTCCCGATTAGAGGTTCACGGCTCCATAAGCTCGTTGAACAGGCTTTGTGTGAAATATAGCAGAGTCTCGGACTGCTTTTATTGTCCTGGTGGCCTAGAGGTAGCGTTCCCCGGTCACAATTATAAGATCGTGGGTTCAAATCCTGGTGGGGTGAGGTGTTGATTATATATTGAAGTCCGCGTGCTTTAATGGTCTAATGAAATATATATGGATCCTCGCGTTTCGAAGCCACATTTGGTAAAACGTTGCTCTGATCACCTAAGCGGCACGGGGGGTCCCCATTAGAGGTTCACGGCGCCATAAGCTCGTTGAACAGGCTTTGTGTGAAATATAGCAAAGTCTAGGAATGCTTTTAGTGTCCTGGTGGGCCAGAGGTAGCGTTCCCCGGTCACAATTAGAAGATCGTTGGTTCGAGTCCTGGTGGGGTGAGGTGTTGATTATATGAAGAAGTTGGCGTGCTTTATTGGGCTAATGAAATATATATGGATCCTCGTGTTTCGAAGCCGCATTTGGTAAAACGTTGCTCTGATCTCCTAAGCGGCATGGGTGGTCCCCATTAGAGGTTCACTGCGCCATAAGCTCGTTGAACAGGCTTTGTGTGAAATATAGCAGAGTCTAGGACTGATTTTATTGTCCTGGTGGCCCAGAGGTAGCATACCCCGGTCACAATTATAAGACCGTGGGTTTGAATCCTGGTGGGGTGAGGTGTTGATTATATGTAGAAGTCCGAGTGCTTTATTGGGCTAATGAAATATATTTGAATCCTCGTATTTCGAAGCCGCATTTGGTAAAACGTTGCTCTGATCACCTAAGCGGCACGGTTGGTCCCCTATAGTGGTTCACGGCGCCATAAGCTCGTTGAACACGCTTTGTGTGAAATATAACAGAGTCTAGGACTGCTTTTATTGTCCTGGTGGCCCAGAGGTAGCATTCCCCGGTCACAATTATAAGATCGGGGGTTCAAATCCTGGTGGGGTGAGGTGTTGATTATATGTAGAAGTCTGCTTGCTTTATTGGGCTAATGAAATATTTATGGATCCTCCTTGTTTCAAAGCCGCATTTGGTAAAACGTTGCTCTGATCACCTAAGCGGCACGGGTGGTCCCCATTAGAGGTTCACGGTGCCATAAGCCCGTTGAACAGGCTTTGTGTGAAATATAGCAGAGTCTAGGACTGCTTTTATTGTCTTGGTGGCCCAGGAGTAAGCGTTCCCCGGTCCTAATTATAGATGGTAAGGTTCAAATCCTGGTGGGGTGGTGTTGATTATATGTTGAAGTCCGGCGTGCTTTAATGGTCTAATGAAATATATATGGATCTCGTGTTTCAAGCCGCATTTGAGTAAAACGTTGCTCTGATCACCCCTAGCGGCATGGGTGGTCCCCATTAGAGGTTCACTCTGCGCCATAAGCTAGATTGAACAGGCTTTGTGTGAAATATAGCAGAGTCTAAGGACTTCCTTTTATTATTCCTGGTGGCCCAGAGGTAGCGTTCGGTCACAATTATAAGATCGTGAGTTCAAATCCTGGTGGGGTGAGTGTTGATTAAATGTAAGAGATCGCGTGCTTTGTTAGTCCTAATGAAATATATATGGATCCTTCTTGTTTCGAAGCCGCATTTGGTAAAATGTTGGTCTGATCACCTAAGCGGCACGGGTGGTCTCCATTAGAGGTTCACGGCGCCATAAACTCGTTGAACAGGCTTTGTGTGAAATATAGCAGAGTCTAGTACTGCTTTTATTGTCCTGGTGGCCCAGAGGTAGCGTTCCCCGGTCACAATTATAAGATTGTGGGCTCAAATCCTGGTGGGGTGAGGTGTTGATTATATGTAGAAGTCCGCGTGCTTTATTGGGCTAATGAAATATATATGGATCCTCGTGTTTCGAAGCCGCATTTCGTAAAACGTTGCTCTGATCACCTAAGTGGCACGGGTGTTCCCCATTAGAGGTTCACTGCGCCATAAGCTCGTTGAACAGGCTTTGTGTGAAATATAGCAGAGTCTAGGATTGCTTTTATTGTCCTGGTGGCCCAGAGGTAGCGTTCCCCGGTCACAATTTTAAGATCGTGTGTTCAAATCCTGGTGGGGTGAGGTGTTGATTAAATGTAGAAGTCAGCGTGGTTTATTGGGCTAATGAAATATATATGGATCCTTCTTGTTTCGAAGCCGCATTTGGTAAAATGTTGGTCTGATCACCTAAGCAGCACTCGTGGTCCCCCATTTGAGGGATTCACAGCATATAAAGCTCGTTGAACAGGCTTTGTGTGAAAATATACCAGAGTCTAGGACTGCTTTTATTGTCTGGTGGCCCAGAGGTAGCGTTCCCCTAGTCCACAATTATAAGATCGTGGGTTCAAATCCTGGTGGGGTGAGGAGTGTTGATTATATGTTGAAGTCATGATGCTTTAATGGTCTAATAGAGAATATATATAACTGGATCTCAAGGATTCAAGAAGCCCACATTTGAGTAAAACGTTGCTCTGATCACCTAAAAAAGCGACACAGGGGGTCCCCATTAGAGGTTCCACGGCGCCATAAGCTCGTTGAACAGGCTTTGTGTGAAATATGCCAGAGTCTAGGACTGCTTTTGTGTCCTGGTGGCCCAGAGGTAGCATTCCCCGGTCACAATTATAAGATCGTGGGTTCAAATCCTGGTGAGGTGAGGTGTTGATTATATGTAAAAGTCTGCTTGCTTTATTGGGCTAATGAAATATTTATGGATCCTCCTTGTTTCGAAGCCGCATTTGGTAAAACGTTCCTCTGATCACCTAAGCGGCACGGGTGGTCCCCATTACAGGTTCACGGTGCCATAAGCCCGTTGAACAGGCTTTGTGTGAAATATAGCAGAGTCTAGGACTACTTTTATTGTCCTGGTGGCCCAGAGGTAGCGTTCCCCGGTCACAATTATAAGATCGTGGGTTCAAATCCTGGTGGGGTGAGGTGTTGATTATATGTTGAAGTCCGCGTGCTTTAATGGTCTAATGAAATATATATGGATCCTCGGGTTTCGAAGCCACATTTGGTAAAACGTTGCTCTGATCACCTAAGCGGCACGGGGTCCCCATTAGAGGTTCACGGCACCATAAGCTCGTTGAACAGGCTTTGTGTGAAATATACCAGAGTCTAGGACTGCTTTTATTGTCCTGGTAGCCCAGAGGTAGCATTCCCCGGTCACAATTATATGATCGTGGGTTCAAATCCTGGTGGGGTGAGGTGTTGATTATATGTAAAAGTCTGCTTGCTTTATTGGGCTAATGAAATATTTTTGGATCCTCCTTGTTTCGAAGCCGCATTTGGTAAAACGTTGCTCTGATCACCTAAGCGGCACGGGTGGTCCCCATTAGAGGTTCACGGTGCCATAAGCTCGTTGAACAGGCTTTGTGTGAAATATAGCAGAGTCTAGGACTGCTTTTATTGTCCTGGTGGCCCAGAGGTAGCGTTCCCCGGTCACAATTATAAGATCGTGGGTTAAAATCCTGGTGGGGTGAGGTGTTGATTATATGTTGAAGTCCGCGTGCTTTAATGGTGTAATGAAATATATATGGATCCTCGGGTTTCGAAGCCACATTTGGTAAAATGTTGCTCTGATCACCTAAGCGGCACGGGGGTCCCCATTAGAGGTTCACGGCGCCATAAGCTCGTTGAACAGGCTTTGTGTGAAATATAGCAGAGTCTAGGACTGCTTTTATTGTCCTGGTGGCCCAGAGGTAGCATTCCCCGGTCACAATTATAAGATCGTGGGTTAAAATCCTGGTGGGGTGAGTTGTTGATTATATGTTGAAGTCCGCGTGCTTTAATGGTCTAATGAAATATATATGGATCCTCGGGTTTCGAAGCCACATTTGGTAAAATGTTGCTCTGATCACCTAAGCGGCACGGGGGGTCCCCATTAGAGGTTCACGGCGCCATAAGCTCGTTGAACAGGCTTTGTGTGAAATATACCAGAGTCTAGGACTGCTTTTATTGTCCTGGTGGCCCCAGAAGGTAGCATTCCCGGTCATTTATAAGATCGTGGGGTTCAAATCCTGGTGGGGTGAAGTGTTGATTATATGTAAGTCTGCTTGCTTTGTTGGGCTAATGGAAATATTTATGGATCCTCCTTGTTTCAGAAGCCGCATTTTGGTAAAACGTTCACTCTGATCACCTAAGCGGCACGGGTGGTCCCCATTAGAGGTTCACGGTGCCATAAGCCCGTTGAACAGGCTTTGTGTGAAATATAGCAGAGTCTACGACTACTTTTATTGTCCTGGTGGCCCAGAGGTAGCGTTCCCCGGTCACAATTATAAGATCGTGGGTTCAAATCCTGGTGGGGGGAGGTGTTGATTATATGTTGAAGTCCGCATGCTTTAATGGTCTAATGAAATATATATGGATCCTCGGGTTTCGAAGCCACATTTGGTAAAACGTTGCTCTGATCACCTAAGCGGCACGGGGGGTCGCCATTAGAGGTTCACGGCGCCATAAGCTCGTTGAACAGGCTTTGTGTAAATATAGCAGAGTCTAGGACTACTTTTTATTGTCCTAGTAGCGGCCCAGAGGTAGCATTCAGTCACAATTAAAATCGTGGGTTCAAATCCTGGTGGGGTAGTGTTGATTATATGTTGAAGTCCAGCGTGCTTTAATGGTCTAATGAAATATATATGGATCACTCCTTGTTTCGAAGCCGCATTTAGTGAAACGTTGCTCCACCAGTCACCTAAGCAGCACAGGGTCCCCATTAGAGTTCACGGCGCCATAAGCTCGTTGAACAGGCTTTGTGTGAAAGCTATAGCAAAAGTCTACAGAATGCTTTTAGTGTCCTAATAGTGGGCCAGAGGGTAAGCGTTCCCCGGTCACAATTAGAAGATCGTTGGTTCGAGTCCTGGTGGGGTGAGGTGTTGATTATATGAAGAAGTTGGCGTGCTTTATTGGGCTAATGAAGTATATATGGATCCTCGTGTTTCGAAGCCGCATTTGGTAAAACGTTGCTCTGATCACCTAAGCGGCACGGTTGGTCCCCTATAGTGGTTCACGGCGCCATAAGCTCGTTGAACACGCTTTGTGTGAAATATAACAGAGTCTAGGACTGCTTTTATTGTCCTGGTGGCCCAGAGGTAGCATTCCCCGGTCACAATTATAAGATCAGGGGTTCAAATCCTGGTGGGGTGAGGTGTTGATTATATGTAGAAGTCTGCTTGCTTTATTGGGCTAATGAAATATATTTGAATCCTTGTATTTCGAAGCCGCATTAGGTAAAACGTTGCTCTGATCACCTAAGCGGCATGGGTGGTCCCCATTAGAGGTTCACTGCGCCATAAGCCCGTTGAACAGGCTTTGTGTGAAATATAGCAGAGTCT
>NW_024742929.1:0-4356 GCF_018991925.1 Homarus americanus
TCCTAGTTCTACTCACACATGTTTGATGTATGTTAAGAAGTCACTCCCGCATGTACCTCTTGTATCCAAAAGACTACCAACCTTCAGTACCATGGGATCACTATCCACCTGGGCAACTCCACACTCAACGTGCTAAACGCCTATGCTCCCTCAGATCAGCTTCAATACACAGATCTCCCAGACTTTTTACACACTGAGCCCACTGTCCTAATGGGTGACCTGAATACTAGACACAAGAAATTAGGTGACTCCACCACTAACACCAATGGTAGGAGACTTATCTCACTTCTCAGTGCATATGAAGATGTTAAAATTATAGGTAATAATGAACCAACACACATCTATGGCGGGGGTCTAGACAAATGTATTGGCTTTAATCTATCATACACAACTCATAGCTCTGATGTTGTCACTGATCTTATGTCTGACCACAGCCCAATCCAAGCTAGTATACATGTAGCCAATGACACCCCCACTGGTGGTAAACTCAACAGACGTAGAATCACAGTCAAGCAAGAACATGAAAGCCAGTTCATAGACTTCATCCATGACTGGTACAAGGACTACAAGCCTGACAATTACCAAAGTTTTCATGACGATCTGATAGATAGGACTTATGTATACTTCACCAACAATGCCTCCACCAAAAAAAAGGAGAAAACGTGGTCAGCATAATGGGAACAGGCAACAGCAGTGCTATAATGACCCTGAGCTGAAAAAACTCAGGGCTAGGGTCAGGAGGGTGGGTAAGGGTTACAGACAATGTAGAACACCTCAAATGTTACAATTGTATCAAGCTTCCCTTGCTGCTGTCAGGGAACGTGTAAACGAACTCAGACAAAATGCATGGGAGACATATGTCAACAGCCTGAACCAACACACATCCCTCAGCAAAGCCTGGAAAGACATAAACATAATCAGAGGTAAAAACAGAAGACACGTCTCCCATCCAAACCCTCTGCAAAAGTCGAATGAGCTAATAACAAAGTGGGCTCATGTGTCGAGCTATGACATGTTACCAGCTAGGACTCGGGGACTCCTTGATGCGAAGTCTGTAGAGAGAAGTAATCTTATTAGCTTTATGCTGGGCAAACAGCACGATGAGTGTGATGTTCCATATACTGAGTGGGAGCTTGACGCCGCCCTCGCCAGGGGTAGGTCTACTTCCCCTGGAGAGGACGGAGTCACCTACAACATCATTAGACTACTAAGGCGCGTGCCAGGCAATCCATTGTTGGTATTGTACAATATGAGTCATGCCGAGGGCCAACTACCCACATCATGGACCAGCAGTATTGTTGTACCAATACCGAAACCAGGACAGCCTGATGCCTTTCGTCCCATATCACTAACCAGCTGCCTGTGTAAAACCTTTGAGAGGATGGTTCTTGGCAGACTCTTATATAGAATCAGAGAACACATGTCTCCTAACATAAATGGCTTCACCCATGGTAAAGGTGTACATAATTGCATCACCACATTCCTAACTGTGCATGGTGATGAAAGGCACAGATACACCACATTTCTTGACCTAAAAGCTGCATTTGATATTGCCAATAGGCAACTGATATTGTACGAACTAGCCAAAATGGATATAGGAGGTAGGCTGTTACACTGGATAAGTGGTTACCTAACCAACAGAAGGGCTGCTGCACTGTTTCAGGGTTACAAAAGTGAAGTTAAAGATATGCAACTTGGTACCCCTCAAGGTGGAGTACTTAGCCCCACTTTGTTCAATGTTCTTATGAATGCATTATTAAATTTAATACCAGACAACCCCAGCAATATCTCAATCAGCTATGCTGATGATATTCTTATACATACTAAAACTCATCGTGAAATGCAAACCACCCTGAACCATGTATACGCAGCCTGTGAACACCTCGGTCTTATTATCTCCACTGACAAAACTAAGGTGTTCAACAAACAAGCTGGGAACCGCAAACGCGGCCCCGCCAAGTTCAAGATAGGTAACAACACTATTGACTATGTTTCTTCTTTTAAATATCTTGGTGTTTCCGTCCCTTGTACCCTACCTGCCATACAACAGCTAACCCGCCAATGTACTGACAGACTGAGACCTCTTAGAAGTGTAGCGGGGTACAGCCCGCACTATGGTGCTAATATTAGAATTGTTAAAACAATGTACCTAGGCTATATAAGATCTCTGATAGATTACCACGCACCAGCCCTGGTCATTCGTGACGGGAAAGGCGTTGACAAGCTCGAGAAAATGCAAAATAAAGCCCTCAGAATTATCCTAGGATGTCCCATGAGCACTAAAGTACTTAATATGAGGAAAGAACTAGGTATACCCAGTGTTAAAGATAGAATAATTGAAGTCAACCTCATGATAGCCCTGAGGCTTCTGCGTGGTGATCCTGATAACATTGTTTCCTTAAAATTGCTAGAATGTATGAACCATGGGACTACTGAGTCTAAATGGATCCAAACTACAGCTACACATATGAAGATGTTTGGACTAGACCACCTGTACAAAGTTGAGACACAACAGCGCTTCCTGCCACCCTGGCGGACAGTTCCCTTCGATATCACAATACCGACGTATCCGCCTAAAAAATTAATTATACAAAGCATTTATCTCCAACACACTGCCAAATTGAGAGCTCTTGAACACATACACACTCTACAGACTGATGATAATATCACACAGACCATCTACACTGATGGATCTCTAAACACCGCCTGTGGGAGGGCTGGAAGTGCTATTGTTGTGACTCAACCTGACGGTAATATAATTGAGAAAGGAGTTAGAATTAACAACTGGGCATCCACTCTACAAACTGAATTAGTTGCCATACTCACAGCTATTAAATTCATTGAAACCACTGTTACTGACAGTCTCATCATCACTGACTCTCTATCCTCACTACTTGCCCTTGGTACCCTCGACTCAGGTTGTCACGATCTTGTCTCTGAAGCCAGACACAAATATGCGTGCCTTGTTGACCGGGGTGTCAAGGTCAAACTGTTGTGGATCCCTCTCACATAGGCCTCATAAAACATGACAGAGTTGATGCCCTCGCCAAACTCGCGTCTAACAAAGACACCGTTGAATACAATTTGGGTCTGTCAAAAAGAACCCTTAAAACTGTAATTAGGAAAGAACTTATTGATGAGTTTGACGCAAGTAGACAAGTGCAAACAGGCACTAGTCGATCCATAGTTTACCATGATGAGATGTATCAAGTGAAACATGTATATGGAGCAAGTAACAAGATCACTAGATTACAAGATGTTGTAACCGCTAGATTAAGGTTAGGATATAAGTACCTCTGGCAGTATGTTCCTCAAGCAGATGTAAACAAAACTAAATGTAAAGTGTGTGGCCATACATATGGCCACACACTTGAACACTACGTCCTCGACTGTGTGAAGATAGAACCTTTTAGGGACAGGTCCAAGCACACTGTGTGTGAAATGGCACAACACTTCATCTCTAATGGCAAGATAGCCGACATATTAAGATTGTATCCACTTTTTTGCACTCAGTAACTATATCAGTTCTCATGTACAGAACCAAATACGCAATGTGCTTGAATACCTCCCACGTAAATGTGAATAACAAAGTGTGAGGCCAGACATACTGCCTCACACGCCTGTTCTCACGCATTTGTGAATAAGTTACCCTTTATGTATAGAACTAAACAAATAATGTAAATGAAATACTGTGTAACTTTCGGTGCCATAATATCCTGACAACCGGGGTTAATTATTATGACCCTTTGTAAACCCTACTCTGTAATCCTTTTGCGCTACCGCTCACAGGATGAGTGTGGGGTGCACAATAAAGTAGCCGCTGCAAGCGGCAAAATCAAAATCAATCAGCTGTTACAACCAAATTATCTTACTTTCTTGATGATGTTACCCATACCCTACCCTTTTCCTGAGCTGTTACAACCCATTATCTTACTTTCTTGATGATGATACCCATACCCTACCCCTTCCCTCAGCTGTTACAAACAAATTATCTTACTTTCTTGATGATGTTACCCATACCCTACCCTTTTCCTGAGCTGTTACAACCCAGTATCTTACTTTCTTGATGATGTTACCCATACCCTACCCCTTCCCTGAGCTGTTACAAACAAATTATCTTACTTTCTTGATGATGTTACCCATACCCTACCCCTTCTCTGAGCTGTTACAAACAAATTATCTTACTTTCTTGATGCCTTTGCCCACAACCTACCCCTTCCCTTGCTTTCTTCATGCTGGTACACCCAATACGCCATCTCCTTGATGCTGTTACACCTAGTACACCCACTCTACCACTGTTACACCCAGCACACCCACTCTACGACTGCTACACCCAGTTCACCCCTCTACCACTGT
>NW_024742930.1:0-4894 GCF_018991925.1 Homarus americanus
TTCCTCGGAACGATCTTCAAGAGTGAAGTGCTTCCCCATCTGGAGTACTTCACCCCGTCTGGTCCCCGAGATATGCTAAGGACTGTCAGTTGGTTGAAACTGTTCAAAAGAGGGCTACCAGACTGGTGCCTGCACTTCGGCACCTCAGCTACCCTGAGAGATTGGAGCGCCTGAACTTGCCTCGCTTATACTACAGACGGGCAAGGGGTGACCTAATTGAAGTGTATAAGCATCTCAAGGGGCACTACTCAGTTGAGTGTCCTTACTTGGAGCTGGCGGACGCTCTCCCTACAAGGGGTCACAGCTCAAGATTGAAGAAGCCGTAAGTCCAGAAAACTGTGAGGGCAAACTTTTTCGGAGTGAGAGTTGTGAACTCTTGGCACAATCTACCAGATAGTGTTGTGACGGCACCGAGTGTGAGCTCCTTCAAGACAAGACTTGACCAACACTAGAGCGGATTTAGGTACATTCAGGAGCCGGTGCATGCCCAGTACTTGCCAACAGTGCGTAACAGAGACGTGACCGATCGCCCAAGCGGCTAACAAGCCGATCAGTGGTGAAGAGGATAAAAAAAGAGAACGTAGTAACTCGTTATGACGGGTGAAGGCCGAAGCGGTGTTGTCATGGCCGCCTGTAACGAGAAATTCTTGTGAACTATTATGAAAAATTTTCCAACTATACTATTTCTACGCTACCCTGGCCCGTAAGCCACGCCCCTCGTGTATGGCTACAAATAGCTGATTGGTTCATAGAAAATATTCGTGTAGCTGTCCATTTATTCAAACTACTGTAAATGTGTTCACAATTGGTAATCAGACTTATTCTCTAAAATAATGTTAAATATTTAGACTATCAAAATGCAAATGATTTCAAGGTATTAACACTTCTGAGAAAATTATTGAATATTTTTAATATTTTTCATAAAAGGTCGAAGTCATAGATGAAATTCGCTTTCGAATGAAGTCTTTTCATTATTTCTTTTTGTTTGTACCAGACATAAAGCAAACAGAAACAAATGATACCATATATCACATAAGTAATGTACTTCAGTTTGTACGACTGGATTTTATCTCAAATCATTTATCTGCAATAACTCATAAAACTATATAAATACGCGCAGTCCGGCAGGGGAGGCAAGACGCTCAGAACAGCCACTGGACTTGGCAAGAATTTTGCTCATATTGAACATTTTATATGAACCAATCAGCAATTTTTACAGAAGAGGGGCGTGGCTTACAGGCCAGATTAACGTGGAAATACTACTATAGTGCGTTTACAGGGGGTCGTCTGGTTTTGTTTACATTCGACAGAAACTCACAAAAGTAAACATATTATGGAATTAAATTAAAACAATATTAAAACAAATATCTCAAAGATAATAATTTGTGGAATGTTTATATGACGAGCCCCTGTAAACGTACTAGTGAAGGGAACTGTCCATAGTTCCCATATATCTGAACTCCACTTGAGCAGGCAGTAAGTCTATGTGATTCTCCGCCATAGTACAATATAACTCAGAATAAACTGTCAGGTGAATCATTCAAGGAAGTATGGTCTTGAGAGCGAGTACATTGATTGTGGGGATTTGCTCTGATTTTATTTTATTTAATTTTATTTTTATTTTATTAATAGTAGTAGTAGTATTAAATAAGGTAGTCTAACCAGTTCTCCAGTCTGTAGGTAGGTAAGCCTTGCTCTCAGGGACACAGGACAATGAGTGACTCGCTGTTTATTCTTATAGTGTGTAAACACCTCACTGAGCCTCCTCATCGGACGGCTCATCGTCACTTTCCTGTGGACGATACCGACGTTTATGAGGGGAAAGATGATAGTCGTCCTCATTGCACGACTCCCCTACAGTTTCCTGTGGAATAGGTCGTTTCCGAGGGTGTAGACGACTGCTCCCGACACCCTCCTCATGTAAAGGTGTCGTATGAGACTTCTGGGGAAGGTGTTGTGGTTGACCTCTCTCATTACGGTGATAAGGAGTTCGGAAATATTATCGCTCGTCTTGATAGTATTTTTGAAGATAGTAACGTGTTACTTGAGGTTGATTAAAAATTTTTGGTTCTGTACCTTCTTATATCAACTGCACTATCGTGTACACTACAACTACACTATCATGTACACTACATCAACTACACTACATCTACACTATCATCTACACTATCATCTACACTACATCAGCTACACTATCATCTTCACTATATCAACTGCACTATCATGTACACTACATCAACTACACTACATATACACTATCATCTACACTATCATCGACACTATCATCTACACTACAACTACACTATCATCTGCAATCTACATTGTTACGAACCCCTCCACCCAGCACTACGAAGCACGCCATCTATTGTCTTGATCTACCTACCCAGCACCACGAGCAACGCCATCTAGGGACGAGACACGAGTATGACTCGTCTTGGTTACCACTCCGAGGTTTCCCTTCTCCCTATCCTGGTTGTTGCGTCACCTCCTCAGTCTTCTTTGTCAGCTCCAATTCGAGGAGAGAGGACTTGGCTCTGGGAAGTGACCACAGGATCATCTATCCTCTAAACCTACGGTGCAGTGACTACCTACCGTCTTCAATATCCTTGCTCATCAGCCATAAACCACTGCTTGATAACCTTGTCGTGTATTGCTCCACGTCCACTTGCTTCAAAATGGTTTATGTTGTATTAATATGTATATACTGTTAATGTTTAGGTTAAGTTTGGTTAAGGATAATTTATAAGCTGAATATTTTGTTAAGGGATTTATGGTACTTTATTATACACAACGAAAACTCGCATCCTTTGTCTACCCTTTTATAGTCCGATTGTCTTTGTTTTTTGTTGTTGTTACCTGTTGGGATCTGGGTAGACGTGTAACCATATTCTAAATCCCCAACTCGTAACAAATGGCGACCGTGACAGGACACGACATAAGTACTACATATTCTTCCTCCTTGTTGCTCAGTGGTAGTCGACCTCCGTCCTTCTATTCTGGTAGTTACTTTACGTTGGTTTAAAGTTTCCTTCATATGTGTACATTATAATATTCGTATTTATCGGCCAGTAAAGTGACAGCACATGAGATATTAGTTCCCGTGTCTTGAGCTTTGTTAGCCACGTGGCAGTCGTGTAGTAAGTCTTATCGAGTGTAGGGAAGAATCCGGATCTGTTTAATGCCGTACCTTCACTCCAGAGTAGGCTGTTCCATAGTCACTAGTTTAGGGTGAAGTGACATCTTGGGACGCCCATCTCTTGGACACATTCAAAGCCTCCTTCTTCATTGTATTGGAATCCAAATATACCATTTATCTGGGGTTTGACAATCGGTCTTTATCGCAAGCAACCGTAATACGCCTTTCCTCTTTCAAGTATCTCAGGGTTGTTAATCCGGATCTTTATATAAATGCCGTAATACGCCCTTCCTCTTTCAAGTATCTCAGGGTTGTTAATCTGGATCTTTATATTAATGCCGTAATACGCCCTTCCCCTTTCAAGTCTCTTATCCTTATCTAAGGATATTCTCAGAAGAACAATATTCATAAGTGTAATTTCCCTAGGTATAACTTGGGTAATTTCCGGGACTTTCTGGTTATCCACTGCCGTGATATTTTCTAGGGTAATCCACTTATCTTATCTTTTGACCAGTAATTAATTTATCTAGGTTTTCTTAATGGCCACCTCAGGATTTGTTAAACTTGGTAGTCCTGGAGGAGTGGAAGAGCAAGATACCATTTCACATTTTGAAGCATGTGGAGGAGCGTGGAGAGGTTAATTTAGGACGTGTGGCTGAGCTGGCTGATGTGTACGCCTTGCTGGTGGAGTCACTGTGCCGTGGGAAACGTGGTACTTTCCGACATGTTAGGTCCTCCTCTGATGATAACCTTGGGGACGTGAGTGGTAGGTCGAAAGGTCCCACACCTACCCCCCCCTGATGCAACCAAGCTTACTTGTTCTTACTGTAAAAACCCAGGCCATACAATCCAGAGTTGTAAACACCCAAAGTGTCGAATTGCTAAAAGTAGTTCCCTGGATCCCAAATCCAAACCAATAGCAAACACCAATGTGGAAAGGCCCCATCAGGATCTCTTCTCTTCATTCACCTATGAGGGAAAAATTTCAATCATGGAGGGGTCTCGTTGTTTCCCTATTCGTATACTACGTCATACGGGCGCAGCACAATCTATCCTCCTGTTTAACGTCATTCCTGATATATCTACCGCATTTACTAACGAGAGTGTTCTAATTTCAGATCTCTCATCCCATTCTTCCTATCCCTTAGCTAAAGTGCACCTCCAATGTCCCTTGATTACTGGGGAAGTGCAAATAGCCATAAGGAAAGACCCAATGCCTGTGTGCGGCATTCATTTATTATTGGGTAATGACTTGGTAGGAGATCTAGTGGTTCCTAACATAAAGACAGTCGACTCTCCCTTGCCTGTCAACTCCACCACTGACCTTAAAGAAACTATTCCTCATCTTTTCCCATCTTGTGCTGTCACCCGGTCACAGAGTGTGCGAAATGGGCCCTCTTCATCTGAAACCACCTCCAATATCTTACTACCCACAGAAGATCTGTACAATAAGACCATTAGTAAGGATGAGCTCATTACAGCCCAACAATCTGATCCATCTTTGTTCAAACAGGTGATGAAAGACCTCAGTGTGGACCATTGTACATCTTCGGCTTACCACCCACCGTCCCAAGGTTGCTTGGAACGGTTCCATCAAAACTTTCAAGTCAATGCTAATAAACTATCTCCCCTCAACTATATAGTCCATACTCCTGATCGCAGAAAAGATCCACAACTTGTTCACATTAATCTCATGAAACTTTACCATTCCAGGCAGTCAGAGGAAGACATCCCAGAGGCTATAAGTCAACCTGTATT
>NW_024742931.1:0-10395 GCF_018991925.1 Homarus americanus
GTGGTCAGGCAAGTCTTAAAGGAAATGGGTCAAATGTTTGTTGCTGAGCTGCTCTGGCCAAGCTTGACCTCGCTCGCTCCCCAGAGGAAATGTCAACTCACCTATTGATTCATACTCATGGATGAATGACTTGGTGAATATATTGGCAATATGTATTTGGGTAAATATTTATATAATACAAATGGTGCTGCTACTGGTGTTCACAAGAGAGGATGCAATTAACCATCCTGCGATTGAAGACAGACGGTTCGACACAGCAAAGACCCACATTGTGTTCACAAAAGAGGGTATTAGAAATAAACTGTCCAGGCTAAAGGTCCATAAGAGTCCCGGCCCTGACATGGTGCATCCTAGAGTGCGAAGAGAGTTGTGCAACGAGCTTGCCAAGCCCCTGAATATCCTGTTTTGTTAATGCCTGGATGAGCAAATGGTCCCCAGTGAATGGAAAGTGGCTTATGTGAGTCCTATCTTCAAGAAGGGCGATCGTCACTCCACGAACAACTATAGACCGGTGAGCCTGATCAACATAATATGTAAAGTACTTGAGAGTACTATCAGAGATGCCGCAATGGGACATCTACTATGAAACAACCTTGTAAGGGATTGCCAACACGGTTTTATGCCGGGCGCTCCTGCTTAACACAATTGCTCAAGGTATTGGATATTTGAACCCATATTCTGGAACAGGGTGGTAATATCGACAATATT
Organism: Homarus americanus; assembly: GCF_018991925.1. Taxonomy (NCBI): domain Eukaryota; kingdom Metazoa; phylum Arthropoda; class Malacostraca; order Decapoda; family Nephropidae; genus Homarus; species Homarus americanus. The sequence goes on from NW_024742931.1 coordinate 709, forward strand.
TACCTAGATTTTGCCAAGGATTTCGACAGTGTACCCCATGAAAGGCTGAAAATCAAACTGGAAGGGTACGGAATTCGGGGAAATATCCTAGCCTGGATAGAAGACTTTTTACATGACCGCAAGCAGTGTGTGGTGATTAATAGCACGAAATCGTCATCCGTATCTGTCACAAGCGGGGTACCACAGGGCAGTGTATTGGGCCCACTGTTGTTTGTTTGTTTCATAAATGACATGCCTGACGTTGTACACTCCTCCATCCTCCATACAAATGTTTGCAGATGACGCCAAGTTATTTCGGGAAATCAAGAACCACGCGGACTGTGAAGAGCTGCAGAAGGACCTCTGTGAGATCCAAGAATGGCCGAAGAAATGGCTGTTGAGATTCAATGTCACGAAGTGTAAGAGGATGCACCTGGGGCGTACCAACGGTAAGGAGGCGTATCATATGTCCCAACGGGATGAAGAAACTGCTCTAGTTGAAACTGAATGTGAGAAGGACCTAGGTGTGTATGTTGACAATGAGCTGAAGTTCTCAGGCCATTGCGAGAAGAAAGTGAATCATGCAAATAAATTATTGGGTCTTATAAGAAGGTCGTTCAGATATCTAGACGGTCTGTCCCTCGTAACGATATTCAAGAGTGAAGTGTTTCCCCATCTGGAGTATTGTCACCCCGTCTGCTCCCCGAGATATGCTAGGGACTGTCAGTTGGTTGAAAATGTCCAAAGGAGGGCCACCAGACTGGTGCCTCCACTTCGGCACCTCGGCTTCCCTGAGAGATTGGAGCGCATGAACTTGCCTAGCTTATACTACAGACGGGCAAGGGGTGACCTAGTTGAGGTATATAAGCATATCAGGGGGCACTACTCAGTCGAGTGTCCTTGCTTGGAGCTGGCGGACACTCGCCCCACAAGGGGTCACAGCTCAAGATTGAAGAAGCGGCAAGTCCAGAAAACTGTGAGTGCAAACTTTTTCGGAGTGAGGGTTGTAAACTCTTGGAACAATCTACCAGAAAGTGTTGTGACGGCACCGAGTGTGAGCTCTTTCAAGACAAGTCTTGACCAACACTGGAGCGGGTTCAGGTACATTCAGGAGCCCGGTGCATACCCAGTACTTGCCAACAGTGATTGACAGAGACGTGACCGATCGCCCGCGCGTCTAGCGAGACGATCTTTGGTGAAGAGGATAAAAGAAAAGGAAAAGTAATCAGAGACGTGACCGATCGCCCAAGCGGCTAACGAGCCGATCAGTGGTGAAGAGGACAAAAATAAAAGAAAAATAACTGCATTGCTTATTAGCATTATATACCTACATTGTTTATTAACATTATATACTTGCCTTGTCTTTGAGCATTATACACCTGCATTGTTTATTAAGCCGCTATGAGTCATGTTGGGAAAACCCAGAAAGTCGCCGGTTCCTGGTTCCGTTGCTAAGATACGGTAACATCTGGTTGGTTGCTAGGGAAGGCGGTAGCAGGTGGTGGCTGTGGCTACGCAGTTGTAGGCAGTTGTAGGGGAGACGTCCACTACAATACTCCCCCTTCCCTCCAGGCGGTGTAGGAGACTTGTTGTCTGTAGAGTTGCTTAGCACATGTGAGGCAGACCGGGCGGTGCATGCCTCATGTGAGACAACGGCGATGGCGTGAATGAGCCGATCGCTGAAATACAACTGTCTAGATACACACTATCTGTGGGAGAAGGGAGAAAAAGGGTGTGTGGAGGCGATGAATGTTGTGCTTCCCTCACGACAGGTACAGGGTCGTCAGATGCGCCTGCTGGGGTGTGTGTGGGCCTGGGTCAGGAGCAGGGGCTGCGTCAGCAGAAGCGGATTAGGGCTCATGACAGCAGCTGGGTCCACGACAGCAGCAGGGTGCAGGACATTAGCAGGGAGTACCTGAGGGAGAAAAGAGGGTGTGTGGAGGCGATGAATGTTGTGCTTCCCTCACGACAGGTACAGGGTCGTCAGATGCGCCTGCTGGGGTGTGTGTGTGGGCCTGGGTCAGGAGCAGGGGCTGCGTCAGCAGAAGCGGATTAGGGCTCGTGACAGCAGCTGGGTCCACGACAGCAGCAGGGTGCAGGACATTAGCAGGGAGTACCTGAGGGAGAAAAGAGGGGGTGTGGAGGCGATGGATGTTGTGTGCTTCCCTCACAGCAGGTACTGAGTCGTCAGATGCGCCTGCTGGGGTGTGTGGGTCTGGGTCAGCGTCTGAGGCAGGACGGGTGGGCTGGGGTCGTAGGATGTGGTGCTTGGGGCAGGAAGAGGAGCCGGTGTCTGCTTGAAGACTGGGAGCGTGATCAGTGTCTCCTCCATCCTGTGTGAGTGCTAATCTCCGGGAGTCACCATTTGTAGGGGTATCGAGATATTAATGTTGTGTAGCACTCAGGATGGAAGGAAACTCTAATGTGGTTTTCTTGTATAATATAAGTTATATGATAGACAGTCTGGTGCTGGAGGTGCCGTGTGGTGAGGAGCTGCTCAGTAGAGACGTTCGGTGAGTAGCGTGTTGAAGGAGGTAGATGTGCAGGAGTTTCGTTAGAGAAGATGTTGCCTGTTGCTGGCCTCCTGGTTGAATGAATGCTGACAGCGTGGAGCTTGCTGGAGGAGGTGTTGCTTGTTTAGGAAGATTGGCAGAATGAGAAAGCTGGTTGGTGAGGAGGCTCAGAGAAGGACACCTGGTGGGTCGGCATGCTCGCTGGCGGGAGCGAGGGCCGCCAGGCAGGCGAGGAGAAGCGAAGGCAGCCAGGCAGCGGCGGAGGAGGAGGTGTTGCTTGTTCAAGAAGAATGGTCAGAATGAATCTCAATGGAGAGACAGAGCTTATATACCCAGCAGCCGCTATGAGTCATGTTGGGAAAACCCGAGAAGTCTCCGGTATCTAGTTTCGTTGCTAAGTTACGGAAACATCTGGTTGGTTGCTAGGGAAGGCGGTAGCAGGTGGTGGCTGTGGCTACGCAGTTGTAGGAGAGACGTCCCCTACAATTGTAGGGGTATCGAGGTATAATGTTGTCTAGCACTCAGGATGGAAGGAAACTCTAATGTGGTTTTCTTATATAATATAAGTTATATGATAGACAGTCTGGTGCTGGAGGTGCCGTGTGGTGAGGAGCTGCTCAGTAGAGACGTTCAGTGAGTAGCGTGTTGAAGGAGGTAGATGTGCAGGAGCTTCGTTAGAGAAGATGTTGCCTGTTGCTGGCCTCCTGGTTGAATGAATGCTGACAGCGTGGAGCTTGCTTGAGGAGGTGTTGCTTGTTCAAGAAGAGAGACCAGAATGAGAGTTGGTTGGTTAGGAAGCTCAGAGAAGGACAGCTGGTGGGTCGCCATGCTCGCTGGCGGGAGCGAGGGCCGCCAGGCAGGCGAGGAGAAGCGAAGGCAGCCAGGCAGCGGTGGAGGAGGAGGTGTTGCTTGTTCAAGAAGAATGGTCAGAATGAATCTCAATGGAGAGACAGAGCTTATATACCCAGCAGCCGCTATGAGTCATGTTGGGAAAACCCGAGAAGTCGCCGGTGACTAGTTTCGTTGCTAAGTTACGGAAACATCTGGTTGGTTGCTAGGGAAGGCGGTAGCAGGTGGTGGCTGTGGCTACGCAGTTGTAGGAGAGACGTCCTCTACAATTGTAGGGGTATCGAGTATAATGTTGTCTAGCACTCAGGATGGAAGGAAACTCTAATGTGGTTTTCTTATATAATATAAGTTATATGATAGACAGTCTGGTGCTGGAGGTGCCGTGTGGTGAGGAGCTGCTCAGTAGAGACGTTCGGTGAGTAGCGTGTTGAAGGAGGTAGATGTGCAGGAGCTTCGTTAGAGAAGATGTTGCCTGTTGCTGGCCTCCTGGTTGAATGAATGCTGACAGCGTGGAGCTTGCTGGAGGAGGTGTTGCTTGTTCAAGAAGAGAGACCAGAATGAGAGTTGGTTGGTGAGGAAGCTCAGAGAAGGACAGCTGGTGGGTCGCCATGCTCGCTGGCGGGAGCGAGGGCCGCCAGGCAGGCGAGGAGAAGCGAAGGCAGCCAGGCAGCGGTGGAGGAGGAGGTGTTGCTTGTTCAAGAAGAATGGTCAGAATGAATCTCAATGGAGAGACAGAGCTTATATACCCAGCAGCCGCTATGAGTCATGTTGGGAAAACCCGAGAAGTCGCCGGTGACTAGTTTCGTTGCTAAGTTACGGTAACATCTGGTTGGTTGCTAGGGAAGGCGGTAGCAGGTGGTGGCTGTGGCTACGCAGTTGTAGGGGAGACGTCCACTACAATACTCCCCCTTCCCTCCAGGCGGTGTAGGAGACTTGTTGTCTGTAGAGTTGCTTAGCACATGTGAGGCAGACCGGGCGGTGCATGCCTCATGTGAGACAACGGCGATGGCGTGAATGAGCCGATCGCTGAAATACAACTGTCTAGATACACACTATCTGTGGGAGAAGGGAGAAAAAGGGTGTGTGGAGGCGATGAATGTTGTGCTTCCCTCACGACAGGTACAGGGTCGTCAGATGCGCCTGCTGGGGTGTGTGTGGGCCTGGGTCAGGAGCAGGGGCTGCGTCAGCAGAAGCGGATTAGGGCTCGTGACAGCAGCTGGGTCCACGGCAGCAGCAGGGTGCAGGACATTAGCAGGGAGTACCTGAGGGAGAAAAGAGGGTGTGTGGAGGCAATGAATGTTGTGTGCTTCCCTCACGGCAGGTACAGGGTAGTCAGGTGCGCCTGCTGGGGTGTGTGGGCCTGGGTCAGGAGCAGGGGCTGCGTCAGCAGAAGCGGATTAGGGCTCGTGACAGCAGCTGGGTCCACGACAGCAGCAGGGTGCAGGACATTAGCAGGGAGTACCTGAGGGAGAAAAGAGGGGTGTGTGTGGGTCCGCACTCAGCAACAGAGGCCGCGTCAGGGGCGGCAGGGGTTACTGCTGGGCCGGGGTTGGCGTCTGAAGCAGAACGGGTGTGCCGGGGTCGTCAGGATGTGGTGCTTGGGGCAGGAAGAGGAGCTGGTGTCTGCTTAGAGTAACAGAGCTGCTTCTGTGTGGATAAGCCATTCTTCTATGCTGCTTGAAGACTGGGAGCGTGATCAGTGTCTCCTCCATCCTGTGTAAGTGCTAATCTCCGGGAGTCACCATTGTAGGGGTATTGTGATATTAATGTTGTCTAGCACTCAGGATGGATGGAAACTCTAAGGTGGTTTTCTTGTATAATATAAGTTATATGATTTACAGTCTGGTGCTGGAGGTGCCGTGTGGTGAGGAGCTGCCCGTTTGAGACGTTCGGTGAGTAGCATGTTGAAGGAGGTAGATGTGCAGGAGCTTCGTTAGAGAAGATGTTGCCTGTTGCTGGCCTCCTGGTTGAATGAATGCTGACAGCGTGGAGCTTGCTGGAGGAGGTGTTGCTTGTTCAAGAAGAGAGACCAGAATGAGAAAGCTGGTTGGTGAGGAAGCTCAGAGAAGCTCAGAGAAGGACAGCTGGTGGGTCGCCATGCTCGCTGGCGGGAGCGAGGACCGCCAGGCAGGCGAGGAGAAGCGAGGGCTACCAGGCAGCGGCGGAGGAGGAGGCGTTGCTTGTTCAAGAAGATGGTCAGAATGAATCTCAATGGAGAGACAGAGCTTATATACCCAGCAGCCGCTATGAGTCATGTTGGGAAAACCCAGAAAGTCGCCGGTTCCTGGTTCCGTTGCTAAGATACGGTAACATCTGGTTGGTTGCTAGGGAAGGCGGTAACAGGTGGTGGCTGTGGCTACGCAGTTGTAGGCAGTTGTAGGGGAGATGTCCACTACAGACCTCTGTGGGCTCCAAGAATGGTTGAAGAAATGGCTGCTGAGATTCAATGTCACGAAGTGTAAGAGGATGCACCTTGGCTGTACCTCCAACTCGGTGGAAATTGAGTTTTCAAAAATACAATCGCGTCTAGCATTAAAAATCCTACATAGATTTACACTTTTACATCACTAAGACGATCTTGATGTTCTTATGTAGTCACTGTCCAATTCCTGCCGCTCGACATCGAAGGCCAGAGTGCCGAACTCGCTTTGTTACAGAGACGCAACCGACCCGCCCGCCGCCTACAGTACTGGTCCCCATGTTTCCTTTTCCTTTAAACTATCTTTATTAACAACAGCATCATCACTATATGGCACAAGATTCACCAAGCATTTCTTGTTATCCTATACTGCTTGTTTGAGCTCATCAATCTCCTTACTGAGTTCTACTAGAATGTTAGGGGCTAAAAGGTTATTGCCCCCGTTACCTATGCCCTTCTGTGCTGGTGCATTACGTATTTCCATACGCTTTTCCCACATATTTACAGACTTGGTGTCCCTGCAACATCGCTCTGTAGAGCGACACCCTTATCCTGTTGATTAGTGGACTGAGCTCGTGATTACAATTGATGAACTTTAGGTATTTTAGGACACCTCCACGCGCTGGCATTGTGAGTCCCCCGACTATTACATCATTTTGGTGTAATTTTCTCCTTCGCCTTAATTTTATCTCCACATACCTTAGAGTCATGCATTTTTCCACAGAATCTCCATCGAAAATCATTATAGCATTTCCACGCCATGTGGCCCCATTTGCAACACTTAAAGCATATTACTGGAGATTCGTTGTAGACAGCAACCCGCTTTTATCCCAAACATCTCACAAAGACCTTCTCTGGCGCTGAACCTTTGATTAGCGCAATTAGCTGCGGCTTAGGTACTAGTTCTCCATCAAATCTAATTACATGTCGCTTGGCCAAAATAAATCTATCGTCAGCCAACACATCCTCGGGGTCAAGGTAAACAGGATAATAAAAAAGAATGATCTTAGTACACTTCCCAATGGACTCCACAGGTTTTTCCATCACTACATTCCCTAAACCTTCTGTAGTTAGATATCTAACTGCTTCCTCATCCTTCACAGTAATATAAGGAATATGTTTACCTCTTTTAAAGAGCACTTGATACCCTTGATGGCGCTTAGTGAGTCTAACTGACCACTTTACCCTATCAAGCAAATCCACGCCATTATTCTTGGGGAAGTAAAGACGTGGCCTCCTTGAAGAGTTACTGTCATCTAAACCACCAATGGGGTTTACACTCATTGTACTGAAAAGCATATGCACGCACCGAGGGAAGCATAACTTCTTCGAGTATTTCTAAATACTGGCCAGCTGTGAATCTTCCTTCTATGTTAGTCAGCATGGTTCATGTGTAGGGATCCCCTCGTATTCCAAGAGACACTGGGTATGGTCTTGGGTATATGTTTATCTATCAAATGGGTCACTTTACTAGGTAAGATATTCAGCGTAGTGTCTGCGTTCTTATGCCTTAATGGGCCAGGCCAGTGGATACCCCTCATCTCACCCCTCATCCCAATGCAACCTCCCTTGCAATATTTGCACCTTGGCCTGGCCTCATCTTGAACTAGGAAACAGTTAAATCTGAATGACAACACTATATGGTGACTGGTGCCAACTGGGGCAAGGTGTTCCAGTTTGGCCACCATACCCTCCTCGTTTGTTATGATGAGGTCAAGTAGCTTGGGTGTTTGCTCCCCTCTGTAATGTGTCGGGTCTCTAACATGTTGGAACAGAAAATTATCTCTCAGAGTTTCTATAAAAAGAGTAGCAGGGTTATTCAAGTCATTTGGGGTGAACTCGTTTCTCCAGTCGATGTCGCCATAGTTAAAGTCCCCCATGATAAGAAGGTGGCTAGGGTTGAGAACTGCTGCGTTGTCTATTAAGGCTCTTAAGTTCCTTTGATTTAGTGGACCACAGTTTGGGGATCCGTAGATACACCCGACAATAAGCAAGTCCCCTCCCTTTAACTTAACTTCACGCCACTTGGACTCTTCAAAAACATCCTCTCCCTGCACCCTCGGCTGGCTGGATTCAAGGTCTGACCTAGCATAGATAACTACACCCCTCTTGCAAGTTTCCCGAGAAAGGTTCGTAAATGAGTCATATCAAGCACTCCTGAACTCACATTCCTAGGGGTCGATTCTCCTGTTCTTGTACAAGAGTTCCACAACTCTTACAATATCGGGTTGGTGTGCCTTCAGTAGTGTTTCAAACTCCTCTCTCTCATCAAGGAACGTGTCAGTATGTTCATTCTAGTAGTATTGATGTTATAGCTTGGCAAGAGGTTGGTACAAACGAAATATCTTTGCAACTAAGCGGTTATCAAAGTTTTGAATTGCCAGTATTTGTGTGTTAGTATTTCGCTTCAAGATGCTACACTGTTCATATTAATGTTTATTTACATGCTGATTCCTTGACAGTTGATGATCTGCCAGACATAATATTTGCTAATGATTTTTTACTAATTGGTGATTTGAATGCTAGGCATAACAATCTTGGCAGAAGAGGTTTTCAAAATCACAATGGAATGGTTCTGAAAAATGTTTTAGACTCTATAGAAGATGCTAAGGTCCTTGGAGCTGGTGAGCCTGTAGTGCATACTCTCCCTTACAACTGCTGATTGGTCACTTGCCAATCAGCGGCGAGTTCCACAGACCTGGCCTCTCTTTCGGACTGTGCGGTGATTGGCCAGTTACCATGTTCACCTCAGCCATTCCGCTGCTCACTTCACATCTCTCAACCTGATCCGGCAGAATCGTATAAATACCCGCAGCCTCGCTGACCAGCAACCACTTTGCCACCCTAACAACGCTGAAGGTGAACAAACTCCCCACTCCACCCCCGCCGAGATGGAGATACAATATCCAAAAGGCGGACTGGGTATAACCTCTGTAAGAACAGTCTAACATGGTGTTGTATGTAAGAACAGTGTAATATAGTGTTATATGTAAGAACAGTCAAATATGGTGTAATAACAAATAGAAGAACAGTCTCACTTGGTGTTATATGTAAGAACAGTCTCACGTCGTGTTATATGTAAGAACAGTCTAACAAGGTGTTGTATGTAAGAGCAATCTCACATGGTGTTATAACCTATGGAAGAACAGTCTCACATGGTGTCATATGTAAGAACAGTCTCACTTTTACTTACTTTTATCCTCTTCACCACTGATCGGCTCGTTAGCCGCTTGGGCGATCGGTCACGTCTCTGATTACTTTTCCTTTTCTTTTATCCTCTTCAAAAGATCGGCTTACTAGCCGCCCAGGTAATCGGTCACGTCTCTGTCACGCACTGTTGGCAAGTACTGGGCATGCACCGGCTCCTGAATGTACCTGAACCCGCTCCAGTGTTGGTCAAGTCTTGTCTTGAAAGAGCTCACACTCGGTGCCGTCACAACACTTTCTGGAAGATTGTTCCAAGAGTTTACAACCCTCACTCCGAAAAAGTTTGCCCTCACAGTTTTCTGGACTTGCTGCTTCTTCAATCTTGAGCTGTGAACCCTTGTGGGGCGAGCGTCCGCCAGCTCCAAGTAAGGACACTCGACTGAGTAGTGCTCCTTAAGATGCTTATACACCTCAATTAGGTCAACCCCTGGCCCATCTGTAGTATAAGCTAGGTAAGTTCCGGCGCCCCAATCTCTCAGGGTAGCTGAGGTGCCGAAGTGCAGGCACCAGTCTGGTGGCCTGTTATATATATATGTATGTTTATATGCTGCCTTTATTGAATAATATATTATATATTATGTTACTTCTTACCAAAGTCAGAAAGTGTTTAGGCTTGTGTAAACACGAAATGTGTTAGGCACGCGGTAACCAAGAACAGAGAATAAACGCCCAGCCAGACCCCACTATGTAGCAATACGTAACTGGAACGAAGCATATCAG
>NW_024742932.1:0-21325 GCF_018991925.1 Homarus americanus
CTAGACATTCCTTACCTCGTATTTCCTCTGGACTAATTGGAAATGCCGCTGGCCCACTTTTTCTTATATTGCCCCGGACGACTCTGGTCGATCCTGTCGCCTCCCATCCTTCCCAGACTGACATCCCTCCCAGACTGGATATTTTTCCCGACGAGCCAGACTGACATCTTCCCTAGTAAGACTGAAGGTCCAGACTGTCAGCAGCTAAGGGAAAGACAGTCCCAGAAGCCCCCCCGCCCCCCCTCATCCCACCACCCAAACTAAGACCCTTCCTGAGGAGACTTGTGTTAATCCATGTTTTAGACTGTGATCCCTGAAGGAGGTGACAGTCACCAAGGGGAGTCTGGCACTGTCCAGAGATTGTCCAGGGCGGCGGCGGGACAGACAGACAGATAGACGGACGGACGGACGGACACACACACACACACACACACACACACACACACACACACACACACACACACACACACACACGATAAGTCAGTTTCCAAGGCACTGGTATTGGCAATTGTTTCACCTAAAAGCTCAAGTCTGAATTCATCACATGTCCTCGATCCACCCAAGGCACCGCCAACCACCATCAGTACTGCCACTACTATTAGCAGCACTAACAACATCAATACTACAATTAACACTACACTATCACCAATCAACACTACCACCATCACCACAATCAACACTACCACCATTTGCCCACCACCAGTAGGTCAGGCCAGCTGACACCTTGAACACCTCCCCGTCAATATAACCATCCTGCGCTACACACAGTAATAAAGGACAGCGATTGTGACCGGTCACCGCCACTACGATCCATACCCTCTGCCACCACTGTATTTCACGCTTCACAATTTCAGTGCTCACCATCACGCGTGCCACAGTGGGTCAACGCGCGTCTGTGTGGGGAAATAACTCAATGACGTATATGTCTCTTGCGTCGGTTCTGTGTCGGGTGAATCAACTTTTCGTGGTGGTGTTTGGGAGATGATATTAACTTTGAAGAAAGGTGATCCTGTTACTTGAGGATGGATTTTATTGTGTACGTGTCAATTTAATGTATGTATGTATGTATGTGTGTATGGTGCCAGTGTCATAATTATATGTTTCAGTTTAAAAATCTGGTAATATCATCAAGATGGTGCCAATGTAGTGCCACAATCACAAATAAAGTGCCAGCATAGTAAGTGCGGTGCCATTTTTAACTGCTTTGCTAGTGTCATATGGTGCCAATGTCATATTGTTGTGCTATATGTTGAGTATTGAATATATGTATTAGTACCAATGTAGTGCCAGTATCCATAAGGTGCCTTAAAACAAAATGTAAGACGAAAGTTGTACTTTAAGTACTCCAATCTTGTCTGTTCTCCACCATCACCACTGCTCACCATCACCACCACCCACCACCACCACCACCACCACCACATCACCACTACTACCACCACCACCACCACCACCACCATCACCACTACTACCACCACCACCACCACCATCACCACTACTACCCACCACCACCACCACCACCATCACCACTACTACCACCACCATATTACCCACCTGTTCCAGAGCTCTGATCTTTGCCTGTCGTCTTCTTTCTCCTCCATCTCCCTAAAAAGGTAAAATAAAACAAAATATAAGTAAAATAAATAAATAATCACAAAATACAACAGTACAAACTTAAAGTTGAAATAAAAGATAAGATATAAATATAACATTATGTAAACAACTCACTTATTTATATCTTTGATTATGCACAAATTATGTAGAGTAACCTACATAAATGTTATAAGTGTACACACATAGAAAAGCAACACGTAAACTCTCACACACACACACACACACACACACACACACACACACACACTCTCTTGTCAGGTTATATAAGATTTTTCGGTTAAATAAGTAAATAAATGTACTGTTGAATTATACACATTTGTCTATACACAAAAACATGTCATCAGAAAATAATTTAATAGTATATATAAGTAACATTAATTGTCAACATGACAAACGACCATTACCACCACCAACACTACCAACACGACGACGACGACCACCACTGTTACCAACACGACCGACAACCACCACCACTGTTACCAACACCACCACCACCACTGGGAGGAGGACACTTTGTGGTTGGCGCTTCAGAGGTTAACTGGGAGTGGCAACAATTTTAGCCAGGTAGGAGGCATTACCCACAGGTGACGGCCGCTGCACCTAGTGAAGTCTATGGCGGCAATCACGTTTCCTTCACACCTATCCCCCTCCCCACCCCACCCACCCCCCCCGCCCCTCTCCACCCACCCACACTTCTATCCTCCCCACACCTACTCCCTCCCTACCCACCCACACCCTCCAACCTCCCCACCCAACTCACCTCCTCCCTCCCCACCCACACCTTCATTCTCCCCACCCACCCACTCCACACTTCCTCCTCCCACCCACACCCATCCTCCCTCCCCACCCACACCTCCACTCCCCACCCACCCACATTTCCTCCCTCCACTCCACACACCTCCATCCTCCCCCCACCCACACACTTCCTCCTCCCCACCCACACCTTCATCCTCCCCACCCACCCACACCTTCATAGCTTCCCACCACCACCCACACACCTCCACCCTCCCCTCCACAACGTCGATAAGATGACACAGAGGGAAGGAGGAGAAGGAGGAGGAAGATGGGGAGAGGAGGAAGGAAGTAGGCAGGAGAAATGGATGAGAAAACAGACTGCAGAAGATGGTGATAGGAGTAGACAATTAAGAGGAGAAGAAGGAAGGAAGGAAGGAAGGAAGGAAGGAAGGAAGGAAGGAAGACTATAGTAAGGGAGTGAAAACAAGAGAGAGGACGATGGAGGAAGGCCGAAGAAAGGAGTTAAGGGGAAGAAGGCAGTGAAAGGGAGATAGAAAGGAAATATAAAAAAAAGAGTCGTAGAGGAGGAGAGGGAGAAAGAGGAAGGGTTAAATGGCAAAAAAGAAGCATGTGAGAGAGAGAGAGAGAGAGAGCAGATATAATTGGTGGTGGACGAGGAAGAGGAGGTGCAAAAGAGGAAGAGAAGGAGAAGGAAATAATTGGAGAGGAACACGTGAGAGTAAATTAAAAAAACAACAAAGGAGAGAGGAACAGGGGAATGGAAGAGAGATGTAAGTGAAATTGAACGAGACAAAGGAAGAAACAGATAAGACAAATACGGAAAGACATGGGAGGTAGAGGGAAGAAGAAACAGGAGAATATTAAAAATACGAAGGATGGAGGGGATAGGATGAAGGAGGGAGGGGGGGGAAGAGAAAAGTGAGAAGGTGTAGGAGGAAGATGAGAAGTGGTTAAGAAGGATATGAGTGAAGGAGGGAAGCAAGTGAGGAGAAAAGAAGAGGGAAGCAGATGAAAGAGAAGAGAGAAGGAAGTGGTGGGGAAAGAAGGGAAGGAGATGAGAGGGAAGAAGGGGGAAGAAAGGGAGGGGAAAGTGGGGAAAGAAGTGAGGGGAAGAAGTGGAAAGAGGTAAAGAGAAGAGCATTTTAAAAAGGCAGGATAAAGATGGAGGAACAGAAGAAAGAAAGAAAGAAAGAAATAAAGAAAGAAAAGAAAGAACACACACACACACACACACACACACACACACACACACACACACACACACACCTGAGTCGCTTCGATACACCACCAACAACACACCTGTAATTAACCTGCATTATATTTATTACTAATCTGCTCCCTACACCATTTAATTACCTCTAAATCACCTGGAATCCAATCAAGAATCTATTGGCCTCAAGACTCTGTGATTAATTAGCTCCCAAGACCATCATTTACCTGTGATATACCGTACAGGTGTTGAAGGTCCCATCGTCAATTGGGGTGATAGATTATGTCTACGTCTATCAAATACCACTACCATTACGACTACCACACAGTACCAACCATCGCCACCAGAGTACTAACCATCACCACTACCGAATACCACTATCGTTACCCCCATACCATTATCATTACCACACAGTATCACCATAACTACCACTAACACGAAGCACCACCCCTACCACACAGTATCCCCACAACCCCTACGACCACACAGTACCACCACTACCACACAAAACCACAACAACCACCACTACCACACAATACCACCACAACCACACTAACACCACAACCACCACTACCACCATACAGCCTAGGACTCTATTTTCTGACAACTCCCACACTTAAGAACAAGTTTCCTCAAGAAGTCTCTCAAGAGGACTAAGACTCACTATAAACAAGAGGACTAAGACTCACCATAAACAAGAGGACTAAGACTCACTATAAACAAGAGGACTAAGACTCACCATAAACAAGAGGACTAAGACTCACTATAAACAAGAGGACTAAGACTCACTATAAACAAGAGGACTAAGACTCACTATAAACAAGAGGACTAAGACTCACTATAAACAAGAGGACTAAGACTCACTATAAACAAGAGGACTAAGACTCACCATAAACAAGAGGACTAAGACTCACTATAAACAAGAGGACTAGACTCACTAAACAAGAGGACTAAGACTCACTATAAACAAGAGGACTAAGACTCACCATAAACAAGAGGACTAGACTCACCATAAACAAGAGGACTAAGACTCACTATAAACAAGAGGACTAAGACTCACTATAAACAAAGAGGACTAAGACTCACTATAAACAAGAGGACTAAGACTCACTATAAACAAGAGGACTAAGACTCACCATAAACAAAGGATAAGACTCACCATAAACAAGGACTAAGACTCACTATAAACAAGAGGACTAAGACTCACTATAAACAAGAGGACTAAGACTCACCATAAACAAGAGGACTAAGACTCACTATAAACAAAGACTAAGACTCACCATAAACAAGGACTAAGACTCCAAACAAGAGGACTAAGACTCCAAAGAGGACTAAGACTCACTATAAACAAGAGGACTAAGACTCACTATAAACAAGAGGACTAAGACTCACTATAAACAAGAGGACTAAGACTCACCATAAACAAGAGGACTAAGACTCACCATAAACAAGAGAGGACTAAGACTCACTATAAACAAGAGGACTAAGACTCACCATAAACAAGAGGACTAAGACTCACCATAAACAAGAGGACTAAGACTCACCATAAACAAGAGGACTAAGACTCACTATAAACCGACTCAGCCTCATCAATTTTCACACATTCTATCAAAGTTCTCTCGAAGCTTGAGTACGATTTTAATTCCTTGGGTATAATGTTAATCTTCTTGAGTACAATGTTAACCTCTTGAGTACGATGCTAACCCCCTGAGGACGATGCTAACCCCTTGAGTACGATGATAGCCCGTGATTACGATGCTAGCCCTGATTACGATGTAGCCCCTGATTACGATGATAGCCCCTGATTACGATGCTAGCCCCTGGGTACGATATTACTCTTCTGGAGTAGATGATAACTACTTGAGTACAATGTTAACCTTTGAGTACGATGCTAACCCCTGAGGACGATGCTACCCCTGAGGACGATGCTAACCTCTTGAGTACGATGATAGCCCCTGATTACGATGCGGGCCCCTGAGTACGATATTAATCTTCTGGAGTACGATGATAACTACTTGAGTACAATGTTAACCCCTTGAGTACGATGCTGGCCCACTGGGTAAACTGCTAACCCCTGAGTACGATGCGAGCCCCGTGAGTACGATATTAATCTTCTGGAGTACGATGATAACTACTGAGTATGATGTTAATCTTCTTGAGTACAATGTTTACCCCTTGAGTACGACGCGAGCCTCCTGGTACGATATTAATCTTCTGGAGTACGATGATAACTTCTTGAGTATGATGTTAATCTTGAGTACAATTTTAACCCCTTAGTACGATGCTAACCTTGAGTACGATGCTAACCCCTTGAGTACGATGCTAACCTCTGAGTGATGCTAACCCTCTGAGGTACGATGCTAGCCCACTGGGTACGATATTAATCTTCTGAATACGATGATAAATTCTTAAGTACGATGTTAACCCCTTGAGTACGGTTACAAAGCCATTAGGTAAGGTATCTTAACCCTTGGTATACACGAGGGGAAGGGAAGGGGAAGGGGGAGGAGGGGAAGGGGAAGGGAAGGAGGAAGGGAAGGGAGGAAGTAGGAAAAGGCTTCTTCACTAATTACTTCTGTAGGGCAACACCGCCTATCATGCCAGCCTCGCTATAGGGAATCCGGCCCAACCTATAACCCCTGTAGTCTGATATAAAGATTTGTTCTATCCGGCCAATCTAGAATCCATCCGGCTCGCCTTCACAATGTTTGATCTTCCTGGTTCATCTCCCGTGTAGACTTGGCCCTATATGACCCGTCTAGTCACTGTAAGCCTGAAATAATGGTAGATCTAACCTAACCTAACCTAACCTAACCGGCCCAAACTTCAATCCAGAGGACTTCTTTTCCTCCAGTGGGATTTTTTTTATCAGGTGAATTTTAATCCATAATAAATCACTTATCCTTCCTCCCACGCACACCCACCCACCTGCCAATCCTCCTCTCACCCTCCCACTCACCCACCTACCCTACCACGCATTCCACATACCCTACTACGTACCCACCTACCCTACACGCACTCCTGCCCCCCCTCCCCGTCCCTCAGAAGCAGTTTTACATGGTCGAGGAAGGAGTGATGGATGGGGAGGAGGAAGCAGGGAGGAGGTGGGAGAGGGAAGGAGCAACAACGGAGGAAAAAATATCGCAGGATTCCAAAAACCTTTTAAAACAAAAGTTGGATACGTTTCCAAAGTAATTTGAGGGGAAAGCCGGTAGAGGAGGGAAGTTTGCGGGCTGGAGTTTGACTTGTGGCCTCTACCCTGAGGGGGAAGTACGGCAGCTCCTCCTCGAACCACCTTAAAAACTCGACTAAAGGCGCGGTCACACTAGCATGTTCCGGTGATGAAAATCGTGGAAACCGTTTCATCAACAGGCAGTAAATTGGCGATATCATGGAAACCGTTTCATCAAAAGGCAGTAAATTGGTGATTTCGTCGAACCAGTGATCACACAAGGAAAAGATCCATCGCAAAGGCTGCTGAACGTTTCACCAACCAAAACAAGTAATAGTATCCACGTATGTGACTGCAGCGGCTATTACCGCCTTAATAATATGAGCAGTCCAATTAAGGAAGGCTAAGAAATTGTGTGGGTACGGTCCTGGCCGGCAAAAAGAGACCGCAGGAGTGTGTACAATAATCTAGTGTAAGAAGTCGGGCTGGAAGACCCACAATCATTTTATGATTTTCATCGCATGAGAAAGGTCAAGTTTCAGGAATTATTACACCTAGTGATGCCCTCAGAGCCAAGAATGTAGAGTTGTAGATCAGGTTCCGCATCGCCGTGTTGTTCAATTTTCAATTTCAATTGTTTATTCCTTGATAGAGGAAGCGGGATCCTAGTGCTGTCACTAGGTACCCCTGTACAATGACACCAGAAGCATCTGGCAAGTGTGACAAGTATATACAGTATAAATATTATAAAGGGGCTTACTAAAGCCTAAGGAAGGAAGGATATTCCTTTAACACATAATCAATATTATTTACAAAATATCTGGCCAGTATGGGGAGGATCATCGTGTCTCCGTCAGGGGGTCGTGGAGTGGTGGTCCAGCAGGCGTCACTGAAGCGTTGTGTGTGGGGACGTGTTGTTGTGTCAAATGAACTTTCGTCGAGATCTCTATTTTGGCGTCTTCATAATTCCATCTTGTATTTCATACATGTAATACAAAAATCATGTTTCAAACTAAGACAAATTTCAGGTATAAATATGGCTAATTTCTGAAAGATATACGCTGAAATAATAGTTCAAAATTTCAAAGATCAATACGGGCGACGGAAAATTATCTGAATCGACAACTTTCGAACCGTTGTCAAGTCTGAGCGTCAACTGTCGCCGCGGACTCTGGTTGTTGACTGTTCTGACAGATAATTTGCTGGAATCGTTGATTTCCCGTCGATAATTGCATTTATGACCGCGTAAAGACTCCTCCACTCTCCTCTCACCCCCATTACGCCTTCTAAGACCATTAAAGTACCTACGTCACACAACAGTACACACACACACACACACACACACACACACACACACACACACACACACACACACACACACACACTCTCGATACAATACATGCCAACACTTGACTACACCCCGCTACACCAATACTACACCCAACACCTTTCAAATAAGATATAGGAGCTACAACACACTGTAACACATCACAACACACTGTAACACATCACAACACATGACATCACAACACACTGTAACACATCACAACACACTGTAACACATCACAACACACTGTAACACATCACAACACACTGTAACGCATCACAACACACTGTAACACATCACAGCACACTGTAACACATCACAGCACACTGTAACACATCACAACACACTGTAACACATCACAACACACTGTAACACATCAAAACACACTGTAACGCATCACAACACACTGTAACACATCACAACACACTGTAACACATCACAGCACACCTGTATCACATCACAACACACTGTAACACATCACAACACACTGTAACATCACAACACACTGTAACACATCAAAACACACTGTAACGCATCACAACACACTGTAACACATCACAACACACTGTAACACATCACAGCACACTGTATCACATCACAACACACTGTAACACATCACAACACACTGTAACACATCACAACACACTGTAACACATCACAAGGAAAGACACAGTGGAGGAGAGAGAAGGTAGAAAGATCATTAGGGTAAAGGCTCTCTCTCTCTCTCTCTCTCTCTTCTCTCTCTCTCTCCTTTGCCTTTATTTCTATATTTTATATTTCTCGCTCTTTCTTCCTCTTCCTGTCCGTCATCTTGATTTACCCTCCTCTCCTTCTTATCTCCCTTCCTCCCTCCGACAGTTTCTCCTCTTCTCCTCTCCTTCTCTTTCTTATGTTTTCTTTTGTTTTATCTCTTTAGCTCTTGTCTTCTCTTTCTTTATTCTTACCTCATTCCTGGCGAGAGAAGAGAGAAGAAGAGAGAGAGAGAGAGGCGGCGTGTGTCACTCTCACATGAAACAAGAGGACGACGATAAATCTGCCGAGGAGGAAAGGGAAGGAAAGGGAGGGAGGGAGGGAGGGAGAGAGGAAGGAAGGAAAGGAAGGAAGGAGGGAGGAGGGAGGAGGGGGAGGAGGAGGGAGGGAGGAGGAGGGAGGGGGAGGAGGGAGAGGTTAAGTTACTAGTGAGAAGATGTAGAAGAGTCAGGTTGGTGGTAGGGTGAGGGAGGTCAGGTTGGTGACGTGAGGGACACAAGGGCGCTGAGAGAGAGAGAGAGAGAGAGCCGACAGTTACGCCAGACTAGGAGAACGACAGGTCACCACCACCCGACAGTTACGCCAGGCTAGAGGAACGACAGGTCACCACCACCCGACAGTTACGCCAGGCTAGGAGAACGACAGGTCACCACCACCGACAGTTACGCCAGGCTAGGAGAACGACAGGTCACCACCACCCGACAGTTACGCCAGGCTAGGAGAACGACAGGTCACCACCACCCGACAGTTACGCCAGGCTAGAGAACGACAGGTCACCACCACCCGACAGTTACGCCAGGCTAGGAGAACGACAGGTCACCACCACCGACAGTTACGCCAGGCTAGGAGAACGACAGGTCACCATCCCTCCCAACTTTCTGCTCGCCCTACCTCAATATCTATCGTGGGTGACAACCTTTTATGACAAAGTTGGCACAGAGAAGAGTCCTGACAACTGTGTGTGTGTGTGTGTGTGTGTGTGTGTGTGTGTGTGTGTGTGTGTGTATAGGCCACTCATCCCTACTCTCCTGATTCAGCCTCTCTCTCTCTCTCTCTCTCTCTCATCTACACTATGTCTTATTTCCCTTTGTTTACAGTCGACCATGTTCTCTCAACTCTTTCTTCTCAGACCCTCAACTGCTTCCCTCTCTCTCCTCCTCCTCCTCACCCATCTCCTCTTCCTTACCCATCTCCTCTCCTCCCTCTTCCTCCTTACCCATCTCCTCTCCTCCTCTTCCTCCTTACCCATCTCCTCTCCTCCTCTTCCTCCTTACCCATCTCCTCTCCTCTTCCTCCTTACCCATCTCCTCTCCTCCTCTTCCTCCTTACCCATCTCCTCTCCTCCTCTTCCTCCCTTACCCATCTCTCCTCCTCTTCCTCCTCACCCATCTCCTCTCCTCCTCTTCCTCCTTACCCATCTCCTCTCCTCCTCTTCCTCCTTACCCATCTTCTCCTCATCCTTCTCCTTACCCATTCCCTCTCTCCTCCTTTTCCTCACCTTCTCAACCATCTCCTCTCTTTCCCCCCCACCCCTGCATTTTTTCTTTCCCTTCTCCTCCTTCCTTCCTCTTTCCTCCTCCTTCTCCTTTCAAGTCCTCCTCTCTCTCCCCTTGTCATTCCCTCTCCTCATCTCCCCAAGCACCTCCCACTCTCCCTTCTTACCCTTCATTATGAACGTCCATCCCGTCTCTGTTCCACCTCGCCCATTCCACCTAAAGCCTGGGACCTACCCCTTCCCTCCCTCCCTCCCACCTCCAAAATCCTTCCAATCTCTTCCTTCAACACGTGGATTCAGACTTAATTATGGTTCCCACTCTTCCATCATTTTATTCTGGTTCTTAAATTTTCCTTCCATTATTCCACTCCATTCCTTCCCCCTCCCATTATTACACTATTTTCCTTTCCCTTCCACTATTCCACTCTGCCCTTTCCCCTTCCATTATGTTCCCTTTCCTCCCATTCAAAACAGACAGACAGGGTTGTTAGACTGTATGATGTTAAAACAGACAGACAGACAGACAAGGTTGATGGACTGGATAAGGTCAAAATGGACCAATCTGACGTGGCAGGGCAGGAAGGATGATGAGATAACTTTGACAATCCTTCACAGTCAATACTTCCTCCCCCAGCTGACCAACATCCTCCATAACATCCTTTCCTATCTCAAGTTTGTCCATACCCCCCCCACCCACCCCCCCAGCTTTCTACATAAAAAGACATTGTTGGAGTGAATGATGGATCTTCTGTACACACACACACACACACACACACACACACACACACACACACACACACACACACACACACACACACACACACACACACACAATACCAATAATAATGCATGTATCAAGATGGGACCACTTGCTTCCTTATGCTCATCAATGATGCCCTAAGAGAAACCCCTGCTCGCTGGAAATATGTCGACGACTCCACCATTGGGATCAGCGTCAACAATTCTGCTCCCAACTATACCGCCCTTCAGGATTTATTGACCAGTCTCCAAAACTGGGCCACCAACAACCATGTCACCATCAACCATACCAAGACCATGGTTATGCACATCAACCTCTCCTCCGACATTGTCCCACCTCCTTCCATTACCCTAGGTCCGAACACACTCCAGGTTGTAGATTCCACGAAGCTCCTCGGCGTCACCATAGACAACAAACTAAATTGGAAACCACACGTCAGTGAAGTTGTCAAATCCTCCAGTTTCCGTCTCCACCTCCTCCGCCGACTCAAGTCCCTCGGAGTTCCCGCACACGAGCTCCTCAGTGTATACACAACATTCATACTTCCCAAGCTCACCTATGCCTCCCCCACCTGGTCTTCCTCCCTAAATGCCACACAACGTAAACACCTAGAAAAAGTGCAAAAGAGGGCATGCAAGATTATTCTCTCCCCTTCCTACTCCACATATCAAGAAGCGCTCAACACACTGACCCTTTCGACTCTCACTGACCATCACCACGGCCTCATCTGCAAATTTGGTAAGAAGCTTCTACACCATCCCTGACACCGGCCCCTACTACCACCTGAGATCCCCTGTCCGAGAATTGCTGTTCGACACCACAACCGCATCCAGCCCATACGTGCACGAACTGATCGCTATAAGAACAGCCCAGTCCCAACCATTGTAAAAATTATCAATAACATGTAATAAATCAGTGTATTCACTCCCAGTAAACACTGCTCCCTACACTGTCACTATGTTGAAATGAACTCTAGTTTGAGCTGATCCCCATCTAAGCTACTATATGTCTTATTTAGTCACTTTATGCCTTCACTTGTATATTATTTGTAATTCAACCCATTCCCCAAATATGTAATCTGTATATTTTCAGCCTTCTGCCAAGCTCTTTCCTTAATAAACCGTTAATTATTATTATTATTATTATCTCGCTCTGTCTACACAGAGACAGACAGACAGACAGACAGACAGACAGACAGACAAACAGACAGACACACCCCACCAACACTTCCTGATATAGACAACTAAGTGGAACATAATAATAATCAGTGCCATCACGTCTCTATTTCTCCCCCAAGTGAGGAGAAAAAAACATCCCCCAAACTCCTCGTCCGTCAGCGAGTCGGTCGAGGCAGCGCCGAGTGGGAGGTAAACACAGGAATTACTATGTGGGGAATATCCCTTTAAAATCGAGACGACTTAATCTCCTGAGACAAAAGGGGAGGTTGGGGAGGATGGGGGGGGTTGGGGTTGGGGGGGGGGAGGATTTGAGATTGGGGTGGGGTGGGGAGGATTGGGGTTGGGAGGAAGGAAGGAGAGATTGGGATAATGAGGAATGGGAATATGGGAGATGTGGGGATAGTGGGAGATGGGGGTGGGGATGGGGAGTGAGATGGGAATGGTGAGAGTTGACTGAAGGATGCAGGGCTGGGAGATTGGGAGGATATGGGAGGATTACGGAGGCAGGAGATTGAGACTATTGTTGGAAAGTTAAGGAGACCAGAGTGATGGGACGGGGTGATGGGGACATGGGACGAGATGATGGGACGAGGTGATGGGACGGGGTGATGGGACGGGGTGATGGGACGAGATGATGATGGGACTGATGGGAGATGATGGGACGAGATGATGGGACGATGGGGATGGGACGGGGTGATGGGACGGGGTGATGGGACTAGATGATGGGGACTAGATGATGGGACACCTACCACCAACACAACACATCATTCGACCCTCACTCCTCCTCCTCTAATCTTCTTTCATCACTTCTTTCTCAATAAAAAATAAAATAAAAATTCTCACACACACACACACACACACACACACACACACACACACACACACACACATTAAATTAGTTCCAGGTATCTCCACTAGAGGGGAAAGGTGACAAGGTACCACAACACACAAAACAAGGTACAAACACACACAAACAAGGTATCCCACAAACCACACAAACACACACAAACAAGGTATCCCACAAACACACAAACAAGGTAGCCCACAACACACACACAAACAAGGTATCCCATAAACACACACAAACAAGGTATCCCACAAACACACACAAACAAGGTAGCCCACAAACAAGGTATCCCTAAACACACACAAACAAACACACTGCTTAGGTTCACTGTATGTGTAACTAAGATCGAAACTAAATCATCTCAGGTATAAGGTCGGAGAAGAGGGGTGGTCGGGGAAGGAGATGGTCGGGAGATGGAGGGGGAGGGGGGAAGGGGGTCGGAGAAGCAGGGGGGTGGCGGGGAAGGGGATGGTCGGGGAAGGAGGGGGGGGGTCGGAGGGGGGGAGGACAGGAGGAGGGACGGGTGAAGAAGGAATCGACAGAGCGAATATTTTCCCTCGAGTCGTTTAATTTCACCAATGGGGACAAAGTGTTGTGTTGTGTGGTGGTGCAAGCGATGGAGTGAAGTTAGCGATCTTTTTTTTTTTCTAGCCACAGACCTCGACCAAAAACTCGATGCAGATATTAACGTGGTGGAAAATCGATTAGACAAAATTGAAAGAGTGTGGAAAGGGGATAGAAGTTTGTGATCATAATTTGGGTTACAGATACAGATGACGTGTTCCCTCGAGAGAGAGAGAGAGTATATTAGGAAGCAGTGTAGTTTATGTTGACAATGACCAAGTTACAATCTATTAAGTAAATACTGACACCGAAACACAAGACACATACGTAACTTGTAGTGATTCCGGATGACTGCAGCAGCTCTTGACAATCTTTACCGGAAACAATTGCCCGGGACAGAACAGCTGACCTAACCCGCCATTTACCATTACTCACGAGTCTTTGAACACGTCTTGAGGTCCATTATTTACACAGCTGAGAGAACCATCAACACACACACACACACTTTTTTTTTATATTGGAAACCGTATATGACACTCAACACGACACGGATTTACTGACTGTCTACCCATCCCTTCCACCTTCCCCTCCTCCTACCCTCCCCACCCCATCAACCTCCCCACCTTCCCCTCCTCCTACCCTCCCACCCCATTAACCTCCCCCTCCTCCTACCTCCCCACCCCATCAACCTCCCCCACCCCCCCACACGAGCCCTAAAACAGATGTCATGTACATTTTATCTCCGTTCCATTCAGAGCAAAATAATTAATAAGTAGCATTAATTATTACCCGTTCACAGTCACCACCAGTCTACAGCAGAGGATGGAGGCTTCAATACTCTGCTTCTAAAAATCTAATGTTGTGACTCCTTCCATACTTCTTGGTTAGGTTAGGTTATACTGTAGTTGACTTTACCATCTGTTCCTCCGTCGTGAGCCCCCCCCCCCCCTTGGACCCTCTGTTGACCTGTTCCTCCTACAATACTGTCCGCCGCCCCATTAATTCCTAAGCCCTTGTAATATCGCCTCGTACCTCACCTCGCCCTCACCTTCCTGGTCATACACAATAACACACACAAGCAGTAAGACATGGAGGCGTGTAAGTTAGGTCATTAGGTCCAGGGGGCGCTGCTCTGCCCGCACCACCACGCTCCACAGGCAAATTAGTTTATGAAAACCTGTAACTTAGTTGTATATATATCGTAAAACTTCTCCATATGACTACACAGATTTAATGAAATTGAAGATAGTTGGTGGCCTGCGCCATGTTTAATGCGGAAAGTTGAGCCAAAACCTCATCTGCTGATTAAAGTCTAGCAAGTTGCCGAGTAACTCTTACAACATTGGCTTACAGTATATATATGTACTGTGTGTGTGTGTGTGTGTGTGTGTGTGTGTGTGTGTGTGTGTGTGTGTTCGTTTTTACCGTCACATTTTCATTTGATCTTAATTATTGACATAAACGTACGTTTACTTATTCGTCATATATATATATATATATATATATATATATATATATATATATATATATATATATATATATATATATATATATATATATATATATATATATATATATATATATATATATATATATATATAAAGATTTAACCATATAATAGGGGAACACAAAGAGCGGCGCCCAATGAATCAATCAATGAATACGAGCTGAGAGGTATAAGAAGGTTCGGGGAGCGGGAGGAGGAGCCCCGGGGCTTTCTGAGGGTGTTAAGTGAGGCGGAAAAGTGGACCATAGCTGCCTGTGGCACCAGCAGAGGGCCGGGGAGACAAGGATCACAGGAAAAGTGAATCCCTTCGGATATGGAACGGGTTACGGGCGCTGGGGTGATGATAGTGGGAGGGGGACTGGAAAGGTAATGGGAGGGGGGGCTGGAAGGGTAGTGGGAGGGAGATGGGAGGGTAGTTCCGTCGTCCCATCTACCCAGTGATAGGAAAAGGAGGGATTACTATTGAGCCTACCACAAATTCCCTGACTGTGGGACGCGGGAGGGAGGGATGACGAGGGGGGTGTCTGGGAGAGCAGGAGCCACCACGGAAACAGAATTTGATATAAGAAATTGAGTGAAATTCCAAACCAGAGCAAAAAGTCCTATAGGGGGAAGGGAGAGGGGCGGAGGGTGGAAGGGGAGGGCGGAGGTGAAATGAAGAAAGGAGAGGTTTGAAGGAGGAAGGAGGAAGTAGAGAGGGTGGAAGGAGAGGGTGGATGGTAGAAGGAGGAAAAGAGAAGGAGAGAGTTAACTCCTTATCTACTCCTTGATCCATCCATCCTCCCTCCCTCACCCTCCTCCCTTACCTTGTGGTCACCGGCGGAGGAGACCGGTGCTTATGACCCTGGCACCTGAACCCGTTAATACAACAACAACAGCAGCCAAGTGTTTATAAGTGTCCTGGAACTGAAACAAAGGTGGAGGTGAGTGTATTATGAGGCACTTATTAACGAGACACTTTAAAACGAGGCACTTATTACGAGACACTTTTTAAACGAGGCACTTATTAACGAGACACTTTAAAACGAGGCACTTATTAACGAGACACTTTAAAACAGGCACTTATTGCAGAGACACTTTTATAACGATATACTTGTTCTGCCCCCCCTAGCCTAATATTTGGGATTTATGCTAATCACGTAATTTTGATTAAACTATCAATTCAATTCCTCAAATTACGAAAAATTAGATGCGCGCACACACACACACACACACACACAGTGGTGAGTGTGTGTGTGTCATGTGTCAATGTGTGTGTGTGTGTGTATGTGTGTGTGTGTGTGTGTGTGTGTGTGTGTGTGTGTGTGTGTATGTGGGTTGCAAATTAATAAATGTTACAAACTGATATCTGCTGATAATATCTGTTGTAAATATATACAATATACAGTCTGTTGCCAGTAAATATAAGACTCAAGGATAGAGTTGGGTTGGGTTGAGTAGACTGGATTAAATTAGGTTAGGTTCGTTCAGGTTGGACGTATAATTTAAGTTTGACTAGGCTAAATTAGTTTAGGTTAAGTCTGGTCTAGTCAAGCCAAGTCAAGTCAGGTCATTATCAAAACCTTGTCACCAATAAACCGTAAGAATATAGAGCCATGACCAGATCCACGTGGAAGCCAGGTCAACTCAGCCCAACACTCACTCATCACAGACCAAAGGCTCAAGTGGTCACCAGACAGACACCCAGCCGACTACTATGCCGTGTTTACATCTCTGGCTGTATCTAGTTAAAATACTTCCTGACCTAACTGATGGATGTATTTGGCGCGTGGAGGATGTTATTTTCTTCATGTGCTGCTCAATTCAGTCAATCACCAAGTAATTTGTTTTCCCTCTTCTTATATCTTACTCAGGATCCGAATTTTCTAAAACTTCACACGACCTGAAAATCGACAATCAAGTTGGACCTTAAGTAGAGAGCTGAGAACGTTTCATTAATGTAACTCGCTCATCAACAGGGAATTAAATAGGTTAGGTTAGGTTAGGTTCGGTTAGATTCGTCGTAAAAGCTGCACTGAGACTATCGTACCCTAGAGGCAATGACTAATCCCTAGTTGAGGAGATCACATTGACGTCAGGAGCTCCACAAATTCTGGAGCCGATTCGTTAATGTATCCTCACGCGTCGTCAGGTAGAGGTGGAGGTGTGGAGGCGATCATTACGGGTCGTCAGGTAGAGGTCGAGGTGTGGAGGTGATCATCAAGGGGTCGTCAGGTAGAGGTGGAGGTGTGGAGGCGGACATCACGGGTCGTCAGGTAGAGGTGGAGGTGTGGAGGCGGACATCACGGGTCGTCAGGGGAGGAGGTGGAAGTGTGGAGGCGAACATTATGGGTCGTCAGGTAGAGGTGGAGTGTGGAGGCGGTCATCACGGGTCGTCAGGCAGGAAGTGGAGGTGTGGAGGCGGTCATCACGGGTCGTCAGGCAGAGGTGGAGGTGTGGAGGCGGTCATCACGAGTCGTCAGGTATTAGAGGTGTGGAGGTGTGGAGGCTGTGTCATCACGGGTCGTCAGGCAGAGGTGGAGGTGTGGAGGCGGTCATCACGGGTCGTCAGGCAGAGGTGGAGGTGTAGGCTGTCATCACGGGTCGTCAGGCAGAGGTGGAGGTGTGGAGGCGGACATCACGGGTCGTCAGGTAGAGGTCGAGGTGTGGAGGTGATCATCAAGGGGTCGTCAGGTAGGGTGGAGGGTGTGGAGGCGGACATCACGGGTCGTCAGGTAGAGGTGGAGGTGTGGAGGCGGACATCACGGGTCGTCAGGTAAGAGGTGGAGGAGGTGTGGAGGCGGACATCACGGGTCGTCAGGGAGAGGTGGAGGTGTGGAGGCAATTTATTATAGATTAAATCAGGTAGAGGTGGAGGTGTAGGGAGGCGGTCATCACGGGTCGTCAGGCAGGAGGTGGAGGTGTGGAGGCGGTCATCACGGGTCGTCAGGCAGAGGTGGAGGTGTGGAGGCGGTCATCACGGGTCGTCAGGCAGAGGTGGAGGTGTGGAGGCGGTCATCACGGGTCGTCAGGTAGAGGTGGAGGTGTGGAGGCTGTCATCACGGGTCGTCAGGCAGAGGTGCAGGTGTGGAGGCTGTCATCACGGGTCGTCAGGCAGAGATCATGACAGCCATCCCAGATCCACGCCGCCAGCAGTCATGTCTCACACTGGTCCATATTGCCTCATAAAACACCACGTAAATATAGTCGTTTGGGAGAAATTAATAGACGGGTCATAAGGTTCCCTTCAACCAACTGTCTGGTACATGGACAAAATTCCCGTTGGACAAAATCCTACGACGAAAGTAATGGGACAAAATTACGTGATGAAATTTGAGGATAATGTCACTCCATCAACATAATGCACAATCTACCATCAACAAAAAGACCTGATGTTAGATTTTGTCTCCTAACGTCGTACACACACACTCAAACACACGATGAGTCAGTGTGGTCAGGTCAGAGGTTAAGAAGGGATGAAAGGGGTGACAGTAGTTGAAGTAATAGTAGTAGTAGTAGTAATAAGCCCGCCAGGCCACTCTTCCGCATCGATCCCGTCAGCTTATTGGTTCCTAAACGACCGCTTAAGCCCTTCCTGATGAGAGCTCCGGTAATCCCCCTCCCAATTACCCATTAAACTCTTCTTCTTTTTTTCACGGGCCGTAGGGGGGGGGGGGAGGTCAGGTCACAAAACATTAAGTCGAGGAAGTTTAGAACACACGATGTTATTTTATATATTTTTTTTTTTTTGGGGTAGAGAAAGGAGGGGTGAAAGAAGATTAGAGGTGGGGGAAGGAAGTTATAGTTCGGAAATTGAAGAAATTTAGGAGGAGGTAAGAGAGGGTGAGCTGACCGCCTAGCTAAGCTAATAGTGTGTTAGGGTTGTGTCATGGGTTAGTTATTGTCTGTCAATTTTTAGGCACTAAGATTTAAGGAGCATGCATCTATATATGTGTGTGGGGGTGGTGTAGAGAGGTGTGTGTTGGAGGGGTGGAGGAGAGGTGGGTGTTGAAGGGTGGAGGGACGAGGAGGGGAGGTAGGTTTTCGAGAGTGGAGGAGGAGGGGAAGGGGAGGTAGGTTTTCGAGGGTGGAGGGGGGGGAGGGGTGTAGAAAACAATATATGGTCGCTTTTTGGACACGTATAGCAATTTAAATTCATATTAAGGTTATACGTTTCGCTGGTTCCATTACAGACTTAAAAACAAAAAAAAAATAACAGTTCCCAAAAACATTACAAAACTTTCCCCCCGAGAGACGAGAATCAATCGCTTTACGACAGCTTTTAGCACACACACACACACACACACACACACACACACACACACACACAAACCCCCCTCCCTCCCCCTACACAACCAACAACATTACCTGAACCACCCCGTATCGACATTACATTCTTACCATTTCCTACCATAACTACACCCCGTTCCTCGCCGCTCATGACTCTGGCGTTATGTTTAGTCACATCAATACAAATATGACATCACAGAACTAATTAAATTCCGCGGATTCTGCAATAAGCGTAATATATATAGGGTGGGCGAAGGTGGAGCTTAGGTGGTATATATACAATGTGTACTCTTAGTCAACAGCGACGTGTGGAATGTTGTCAAGATTTATCAAAAAGGTGAATGAATCAATGATGGTATGTATGGAGTCTCTGTTTGTCTATATGTATGTCTTTCTCCTGTCTATATCTCTCTCTCTCTCACAGTGTAAACTCCTATTTCTATCTTTACCGTCTTTTTTTTTTATCTCTCTCTCTCTCTCTCTCTCTCTCTCTCTCTCTCTCTCTCTCTTTATCTATTTACATGTCTGTCAGTCTATCTGTCTACTCGTATTTATCATCTAACTTCTCTCTTTCTCTTCCATTCGTTACCTATTATCTCTCTCTCTCTCTCTTTATTCCTGTCTCTTGTCCTTTCCCCTCTTCTCTTGTGTTCCTCCGTTTATCATCTGTGTTTGTTACTCTCGTTTATCTTCTGTCTCTTGTGGTTTATCCTTCTCTCAATATATTCCTTCCATTATTTTTATTTTTTCCTCTTCGTTTCTTCATCTCATAAACATAATAAAAAATACATATGTACACTGATGCATAATTGACATACATGCTTATATACTTCTTATAATTATACACACAGGAGAGAGAGAGAGAGAGAGAGAGAGAGAGAGAGAGAGACCTTCCCCCTTTCGTCAATATCAGGCCAACTAATGGAGCGATTCGTTACCAATTTGGGAAGTATGAATTAATTTGGGTTTTTCGTGCCAAAAATTGGGTAAAGCGAATTACTGCTAACGAGCTGCCATGTCGTTAGTAGCCAGTGCCAACCGTGGTGCCTAGATGATGTCAATATAGGTTATCATCTCTCTCTCTCTCTCTCTCTCTCTCTCCTAACCCAACACTAACCTAACCTAACACTAACCTAATCTTACACTAACCTAAAGCTAACCTAACACTAACCTAACGCTAACCTAACACTAACCTACCTAACCTAACCTAACACTAACCTAACGCTAACCTAACACTAACGCTACCCTAACCCAACACTAACCTCTTACTTAACCTAATCCCCCTCGGACGCGACTAGTGTGTTTAATCATCAGGTGAAAACAAAACCCTCGCGTGGTCAAATATTTTCAGGTGATCCTACAATTCGTCACGACACTCACCTACCTTCCCCTCTCCTCCCCTCCTTGCCCCCTGTTCCCCCTCCCAACCCCTCCCTCCTCCCAAACCCTCTCTCCCCTCCTCCCCTCCCCTCTCTCCTCCCAGCCCCTCTTCCCCTCATACCCGTGCTGGTCGTTCGCGAGGATATAGTCGTACGTTGTGGAGTCGATCATCGAGAGCTCTTGGTGGGTGAGTGTGTGTGGTATCGTGGGAGACCTATCTTGACCCAGCATCACCCTCAGCCCCACCCTATTCTCACCCCACCCACCCTCACCCCCCCTCCCCCCACAAGCCAGCTGATAACCATGGATGTACGACCCCTTCTCTCTCTCTCTCAGGTCCACTTATAAGACAAATTGACTCTATCCTTCCTTCCAACACACCGAATAACCACACCCCTCCTCTCCCCCCCCTTACCTCCCTCACCCGTCCTCTCTCCTCGTCCCCTTCTCCCCCTCTCTTACCTCCCTCACCCCTCCTCTCCCCCTCCTCACCCCTCCT
>NW_024742933.1:0-83100 GCF_018991925.1 Homarus americanus
AAGTAATGTATACAGCCTTAACACTAACCACCTAGAGAAGTCGACTCTAGAAAAGAGACCTAGAGTACGAAGCCTTGTAATCTACGGTCATAGAAAAAACAGTGCGTTAATGTTCGAAATAAGGCAAACAGAGTATTGGGTTTTATATTCAGAAGTGTAAGTAACAAGAGAGTGCAGAGGTCTTATTGGTAACTGCTATCTTGCGCCATCAGGCCACACTCGATTATGCGGTTCAGTTCTGGTGCCCTTATTATAGAATGGATATAAATTACCAGAGTCGGTGAGCGAAGAATGACAAAAACGACCAGGGACTTGTGAAACCCTTCATATCAGAGTGGAAGAAGAAACTTAACTTGTATTCCTAGAAAGACGAAGAGTGCAGGAGATATGATAGGAAGTATTTAAGTGGGTAGCGAACTGGGCCAGCGATATAGATAAAAGTTCTTATAATATCCGAGCAGGATATTCACGGGCGATTAACGGCGCAGGGAGGCCAGCAAGAATGAGTGGGCGGCAACGCTTACGGGCGATTAACGGCGGCAGAAGGCCAAAGAATGAGCGGCAACGCTTTACGGCGATTAACGGCGCAGGGAGGCCAAAAGAATGGTGGGCGGCAACGCCTTACGGCGACAACGGCGGCAGGGGGGCCATAAGAATGAGTGGCGGCAATCGCCTTACGGGCGATTAACGGCGCAGGGGGCCATAAGAATGAGTGGCGGCAACGCCTTACGGGCGATTAACGGCGGCAGGAGCGGGCGCAACGCCTTTACGGCGATTAACGGCGGCAGGAGCATAAGAATGAGTGGCGGCAACGCCCCACGGCGATTAACGCGCAGAAAATAAGAATGGTGGCGGCAACGCCTTACGGGCGATTAACGGCGGCAGGGGGGGCTATAAGAATGAGTGGCGGCAATCGCCTTACGGCTTATTAACGCGCAGGAGGCCATAAGAATGAGTGGCGAAACGCTCCACGGGCGACAACGCAGCAGGGGGGCTATGGCGGAGAATGAGTGGCGTGACGCTTTACGGGCGACACGTGGCAGGGGGGCCATAAGAACGAGTGGCGGCAACGCCTTTACGGGCGATTAACGGGCGCGGGGACATAAGAATGAAGTGGCGGCAACGCTTACGGCTATTAACGGCGCAGGGGGCCATAAGAATGAAAGGGCGCAACGCTTCACGGGCGATTAACGGCGGCAGGGGGCCATAAGAATGAGTGGCGCAACGCCTGACGGCGATAACGGCGCAGGGGGCTACAAGAATGAGTGGCGCAACGCTCACGGCGATTAACGCCGCAGGGGCCATAAGAATGAGTGGCGGCAACGCCTTACGGCGATTAACCGCGCAGGGGCCATAAGAATGAAGGCGGCAACGCCTTACGGGCGATTAACGGCATGCAGGGAGGCCATAAGAATATGGCCGCAACGCCTCACGGGCGATTAACGGGGCCATAAGAATGAGTGGCGCAACGCCACGGGCGATTAACGGCGGCAGGGAAACAGGCGAATGAGTGGCGGCAACGCCCACGGCGATTAAAATGCAGGGGGGCCATAAGAGTGGCGCACGCCTACGGGTATTAACGGCGGCAGGAGGCCATAAGAATGAGTGGCGGCAACGCCTTTACGGGCGATTAACGCAGCAGGGGGCCATAAGAATGAGTGGCGGCAACGCCTTGACGGGCGATTAACGGCGGCAGGGGGCATACGAATGAGTGGGCGGCAATCGCCTACGGGCGATTAACGGCGGCAGGGGGGCCATAAGAATGAGTGGCGCAACGCCACGGGCGATTAACGGCGCAGGAGGCCATAAGAATGAGTGGCGCAATCGCCCGCGGCGATTAACGGCAGGAGGCCATAAGAATGAGGCGGCAATCGCCTTACGGGCGATTAACGGCAGCAGGGGGCCATAATGAGTATGCAACGCCACGGCGATTAACGGCGCAGGGGGCCATAAGAATGAGTGGCGGCAACGCTTTACGGCGACAACGGCGGGGGAGGCCATAAGAATGAGTGGCGGCAACCGCCACGGATTAACGGCGGCAGGGGGCCATAAGAATGAGTCGGCAACGCTTTACGGGCGATTAACGGCGGCAGGGAGGCCATAAGAATGAGTGGCGGCAATCGCCTACGGCGATTAACGGCGCAGGAGCCATAAGAATGAGTGGCGAACGCTACGGGCGATTAACGGCGCAGGGAGGCCATAAGAATGAGTGGCGGCAATCGCCTACGGGCGATTAACGGCGGCAGGGGGCCATAAGAATGAGTGGCGGCAACGCTCTTACGGGCGATTAACGGCGCAGGGGGGCCATAAGAATGAGTGGCGCAACGCCTTACGGCGATTAACGGCAGGGGGTTATAAGACGAGTGGCGCCAATCGCCTTACGGGCGATTAACGGCGCAGGGAGGCGATAAGAATGAGTGGTGGCAACGCCTTTACGGGCGATTAATGGCGGCAGGGGGGCCATAAGAATGAGTGGCGGCAATCGCCTTATGGGCGATTAACGGCGGCAGGAGGCCATAAGAATGAGTGGCGGCAATCGCCTTACGGCGATCAACGGCAGGCAGGGGGCCATAAGAATGAGTAGGCAACGCCTTACGGGCGATTAACGGCGGCAGGGGGCGATAAGAATGTGGCGGCAATCGCCACGGGCGATTAACGGCAGGGGGGCCATAAGAATGAGTGGCGGCAACGCTCACGGCGATTAACGGCGGCAGGAGGCCATAAGAATGAGTGGCGCAACGCTCACGGCGATTACCGGCGGCAGGGAGGCGATAAGAATGAGTGGCGGCAATCGCCTTACGGCGATTAACGGCGGCAGGGGCCATAAGAAGAGTGGCGGCAATCGCCTACGGCGATTAACGGCGCAGGGGGCCATAAGAATGAGTGGCGCAACGCTCCACGGGCGATTAACGCGGCAGGAGGCCATAAGAATGAGTGGCGGCAATCGCCTTACGGGCGATTAACGGCCGCAGGAGGCCATATAAGAAGAGTGTGCGCAACGCCTTACGGGCGATTAACGGCGGCAGGGGCCATAAGAATGAGTGGCGGCAACGCCTTACGGGCGATTAACGGCAAGGAGGACATAAGAATGAGTGGCGGCAATCGCCTTACGGGCGATTAACGGCGGCGGCGATAAGAATGAGTGGCGGCAACGCCCACGGGCGATTAACGCGCAGGGGGGCCATAAGAATGAGTGGCGGCACCTTTCACGGGCGATTAACGCGCAGGGGGGCCATAAGAATGAGTGGCGCAACGCTTACGGGCGATTAACGGCAGGAGGCCAAGAATGAGTGGCGGCAATCGCTTACGGCGATTAACGGCGCAGGGGGGCCATAAGAATGGTGGCGCAACGCTTTACGGGCGATTAACGGCGCAGGGGGCCATAAGAATGAGTGGCGCAACGCCTACGGGCGAATAACGGCGCAGGGGGCCATAAGAATGAGTCGGCAATCGCCTTTACGGGCGATTAACGGCGCAGGGGGCCATAAGAATGAGTGGCGTAACCGCCTTACGGGCGATTAACGGCGGCAGGGGCGCCATAAGAATGAGTGGCGGCAACGCCTTACGGGCGATTAACGGCGGCAGGGGGGCCATAAGAATGAGTGGCGGCAACGCCACGGGCGATTAACGGCGGCAGGGGCCATAAGAATGAGTGGCGGCAATCGCCTTACGGGCGATTAACGGCGGCAGGGGCCATAAGAATGAGTGGCGGAAACGCCTCACGGCGATTAACGGCGCAGGGAGGCCATAAGAATGAGTGGCGCAACGCTTTACGGGCGATTAACGGCGGCAGGGGGCCATAAGAATGAGTGGGCGCAACGCCACGGGCGATTAACGGCGCGCAGGGGGGCGATAAGATGAGTGGCGGCAACGCCACGGGCGATTAACGGCGGCAGGGAGGCCATAAGAATGAGTGGCGGCAATCGCCTACGGCGATTAACGGGGGCAGGGGGGCGATAAGAATGAGTGGCGGCAACGCCTTACGGCGATTAACGGCGGCAGGGGGCCATAAGAATGAGTGGCGCAACGCCTTTACGGGCGATTAACGGCAGGGGGGGCCATAAGAATGAGTGGCGGCAATCGCCTTACGGGCGATTAACGCGCAGGGAGGCCATAAGAATGAGTGGCGGCAATCGCCTTACGGGCGATTAACGGCAGGGAGGCCATAAGAATGAGTGGCGCAACGCTTTACGGGCGATTAACGGCGGCAGGGAGGCCATAAGAATGAGTGGGCGCAACGCCCACGGGCTTAAGCGCCGCAGGAGGCCATAAGAATGAGTGGCGGCACCTTACGGGCGATTAACGGCGGCAGGGGGCCATAAGAATGAGTGGCGGCAATCGCCACGGGCGATTAACGGCGGCAGGGGGCCATAAGAATGAGTAGGCAATCGCCTTACGGGCGATTAACGGCGGCAGGAGGCCATAAGAATGAGTGGCGCAATCGCCTTACGGGCGATTAACGCGGCAGGGAGGCCATAAGAATGAGTGGCGCATCGCCACGGGCGATTAACGGCGCAGGGAGGCCATAAGAATGTGGCGGCAATCGCCTTACGGCGATTAACGGCGGCAGGGGGGCCATAAGAATGAGTGGCGCAACGCTTACGGGCGATTAACGGCGGCAGGGGGGCCATAAGAATGAGTGGCGGCAACGCCTTTACGGGCGATTAACGGCGGCAGGAAGGCCAAGAAGAATGAGTGGGCACGCCCACGGGCATAACATGCAGGGGGGGCCATAAGAATGAGTGGCGCAATCGCCTTACGGCGATTAACGGCGGCAGGGGGCCATAAGAATGAGTGGCGGC
Source organism: Homarus americanus (assembly GCF_018991925.1). Taxonomy (NCBI): domain Eukaryota; kingdom Metazoa; phylum Arthropoda; class Malacostraca; order Decapoda; family Nephropidae; genus Homarus; species Homarus americanus. The sequence goes on from NW_024742933.1 coordinate 4,803, forward strand.
AATCGCCTTACGGGCGATTAACGGCGCAGGGGGCCATAAGAATGAGTGGCGGCAATCGCCTACGGGCGATTAACGGCGCAGGGAGGCGATAAGAATGAGTGGCGGCAATCGCTTACGGGCGATTAACGCGCAGGGGCCATAAGAATGAGTGGCGCAACGCTTTACGGGCGATTAACGGGCGCAGGGGGCCATAAGAATGAGTGGCGGCAATCGCCTTCACATTAACGGCGGCAGGGGGCCACAAGAATGAGTGGCGGAACGCCTTACGGGCGATTAACGGCGCAGGGGGGCCATAAGAATGAGTGGCGGCAACGCTCACGGGCGATTAACGCAGGGCGAAGGAAGAGGGCGCAACGCCTACGGCGATTAACGGCGGCAGGAAAGAATGAGGCGGCAACGCCTACGGCGATTAACGGCGGCAGGGAGGCCATAAGAATGAGTGGCGCAACGCTTACGGCGATTAACGGCGCAGGGGCGATAAGAATGAGTGGCGGCAACGCCTACGGGCGATTAACGGCGGCAGGGAGGCGATAAGAATGAGTGGCGGCAACGCTTACGGGCGATTAACGGCGGCAGGGGGCCATAAGAATGAGGGCGGCAACGCCTCACGGGCGATTAACGCGGGAAATAAGAATGTGGCGCACCGCCTTACGGCGATTAACGGCGCAGGGGGCCGTGGCGAAATCGCCTGGGCGATTAACGGCGGCAGGGGGGCGATAAGAATGAGTGGCGCAACGCTTTACGGGCGATTAACGGCGGCAGGGCCATAAGAATATGCACCGCCTTACGGGCGATTAACAGCGGCAGCCATAAGAATGAGTGGCGCAACGCCTTACGGGCGATTAACGCGGCAGGGAGGCCATAAGAATGAGTGGCGGCAACCGCCTTACGGCATTAACGCGTGCAGGGGAGGCCATAAGAATGAGTGGCAATCGCCTTACGGGCGATTAACGGCGGCAGGCCATAAGAATGAGTGGCGCAATCGCCCACGGGCGATCAACGCGCAGGGGCCATAAGAATGAGCGGCAATCGCCTAACGGGCGATTAACGGCGGCAGGGGGGGCCATAAGAATGAGTGGCGGCAACGCCTTACGGACATTAACGCCTGCAGGGGGCATAAGAATGAGTGGCGCAACGCCTTACGGGCGACAACGGCGGCAGGGGGCATAAGAATGAGTGGGGGCAACGCTTCACGGCGATTAACGGCGGCAGGGGGGCGATAAGAATGAGTGGCGGCAATCGCCTTTACGGGCGATAACGCGCAGGGGGCCATAAGAATGAGTGGCGGCAACGCTTACGGGCGATTAACGGCGCAAGGAGGCCATAAGAATGAGTGGCGCAACGCTTTACGGGCGACATAACGCGCAGGGAGATAACAAGAATGAGTGGCGCAACGCCTCACGGGCGATTAACGGCGCAGGGGGGCCATAAGAATGAGTGGCGCAACGCCTTACGGGCGATTAACCGCGCAGGAGGCCATAAGAATGAGTGGCGGCAACGCGGCCATTAACGGCGGCAGGGGGGGTCATAAGAATGAGTGGGCGCAAATCGCCTTTACGGGCGACAACCGGCGGCAGGGGGGCTATAAGAATGAGTGGCGGCAACGCCTTACGGGCGATTAACGGCGGCAGGGGGCCATAAGAATGAGTGGCGGCAACGCCTTACGGGCGATTAACGCGCAGGAGGCCATAAGAATGAGTGGCGCAACGCCTTACGGGCGATTAACGGCGGCAGGAGGCCATAAGAATGAGTGGCGGCAATCGCCCACGGCGATTAACGGCGGCAGGGGGCCATAAGAATGAGTGGCGGCAACGCCTTACGGGCGATTAACGGCAAGGGGCCATAAGAATGAGTGGCGCAACGCCTTACGGGCGATTAACGGCGGCAGGGGGGCCATAAGAATGAGTGGCGTACAGCCTTTACGGGCGATTAACGGCGGCAGGGGGCCATAAGAATGAGTGGCGGCAACGCTTACGGGCGATTAACGGCGGCAGGGGGCCATAAGAATGAGTGGCGGCAACGCCTTACGGGCGATTAACGGCGGCAGGGGGGCTATAAGAATGAGTGGCGGCAATTGCCTTACGGGCGATTAACGGCGGCAGGGGGGCCATAAGAATGAGTGGCGGCAATCGCCTTACGGGCGATTAACGGCGCAGGGAGGCGATAAGAATGAGTGGCGGCAACGCCTTACGGGCGATTAACGGCGCAGGGGGGGCCATAAGAATGAGTGGCGGCAAACGCCCACGGGCGATTAACGGCGGCAGGGGGGGCCATAAGAATGAGTGGCGGCAATCGCCTTACGGCGACAACCAAGTGCAAGGAGGCCATAAGAATGAGTGGCGGCAACGCCTACGGGCGATTAACGGCGGCAGGGGGCGATAAGAATGAGTGGCGCAATCGCCTTACGGCGATTAACGCGCAGGGGGGCCATAAGAATGAGTGGGCGCAATCGCCTTACGGCGATTAACGGCGGCAGGGGGCCATAAGAATGAGTGGCGCAACGCTTTACGGCGATTAACGGCGGCAGGGGGCCATAAGAATGAGTGGCGGCAATCGCCACGGGCGATTAACGGCGCAGGGGGCCATAAGAATGAGTGGCGGCAATCGCCTACGGGCGATTAACGCGCAGGAGGCCATAAGAATGAGTGGCGGCAACGCCTTACGGGCGATTAACGGCGGCAGGGGGCCATAAGAATGAGTGGCGGCACCGCCTACGGGCGATTAACGCGGGGGGCCATAAGAATGAGTGGCGCAACGCCACGGCGATTAACGGCGCAGGGGGGCGATAAGAATGAGTGGCGCAACGCTTTACGGGCGATTAACGGCGGCAGGGGGCCATAAGAATGAGTGCGGCAACGCCTTTGCGATACACCGACGCAGGGAGGCTATAAGAATGAGTGGCGCAACGCTTACGGGCGATTAACGGCAGGAGGCCATAAGAATGAGTATGCACCGCTTACGGGCGATTAACGCGGCGAAGGGGCCATAAGAATGAGTGGCGGCAACGCTTCACGCGATTAACGCCGGCAGGGGGCCATAAGAATGAGTGGCGGCAATCGCTTAACGGCGATTAACGGCGGCAGGGGGGCCATAAGAATGAGTGGCGGCAACGCCTTACGGGCGATTAACGGCGGCAGGGGGCCATAAGAATGAGTGGCGGCAACGCTCACGGGCGATTAACGGCGGCAGGGGGCGATAAGAATGAGTGGCGGCAACGCTTCACGGGTTAACGGGGCAGGGGGCGATAAGAATGGCGGCACCGCCTACGGGCGATTAACGCGCAGGGAGGCGATAAGAATGAGTCGGCAACGCCTTACGGGCGATTAACGGCGCAGGGGGGCATGAAGAATGAGTGGCGCAAACGCCTTCACGGCGATTAACGGCGGCAGGGGGGCCATAAGAATGAGTGGCGCAACGCCTTACGGGCGATTAACGGGCGCAGGAGGCCATAAGAATGAGTGGCGGCAATCGCTCACGGGCGATAACGGCGCAGGGGGCCATAAGAATGAGTGGCGGCAATCGCCACGGGCGATTAACGGCGCAGGGGGGCCATAAGAATGAGTGGCGGCAATCGCCTTACGGGCGATTAACGGCGGCAGGGGCCATAAGAATGAGTGGCGGCAATCGCCTTACGGGCGATTAACGGCGGCAGGGGGCCATAAGAATGAGTGGCGGCAACGCCTTCACGGGCGATTAACGGCGGCAGGGGGCCATAAGAATGAGTGGCAACGCCTTACGGGCGATTAACGGCGCAGGGGGCCATAAGAATGAGTGGGCGCAATCGCCTTAGGGCGATTAACGCGGCAGGGAGGCCATAAGAATGAGTGGCGCAACGCTTTACGGGCGATTAACGGCGGCAGGGGCCATAAGAAGAGTGGCGGCAACGCTTTACGGGCGATTAACGGCGGCAGGGGGGCCAAGAATGAGTGGCGGCAATCGCTTCACGGCGATTAACGGCGGCAGGGGGCCATAAGAATGAGTGGCGGCAACGCTTGCCGGGCGATTAACGGCGGCAGGGGGGCTATAAGAATGAGTGGCGGCAACGCCTTACGGGCGATTAACGGCGCAGGGCCATAAGAATGATGGCGCAACGCTTACGGGCGATTAACGCGGCAGGAGGCCATAAGAATGAGTGGCGGCAATCGCCTTACGGGCGATTAACGGCGGCAAAATACAAGAATGAGTGGCGCAACGCCTTACGGGCGATTAACGGCGGCAGGGGGCCATAAGAATGAGTGGCGGCATCGCCACGGGCGATTAACGCGGCAGGGGGCGATAAGAATGAGTGGCGGCAACGCCTTTACGGGCGATTAGGCAGGGGGCGATAAGAATGAGTGGCGGCAGGGGAGGATAAGAATGAGTGGCGGGGGGGGCCATAAGAATGAGTGGCGGCAATCGCCTTACGGGCGATTAACGCGGCAGGGAGGCGATAAGAATGAGTGCGGGCATCGCCTTACGGGCGATTAACGGCGCAGGGGGGCCATAAGAATGAGTGGCATCGCCTTTACGGGGCGATTAACGGCGGCAAGGAGGCCATAAGAATGAGTGGCGGCAACGCCACGGGCGATTAACGGCGGCAGGGGCGAAGAATGAGTGGGCGCAACGCCTTACGGGCGATTAACGGCGGCAAGGGGCCATAAGAATGAGTGGCGCAACGCTTACGGCGATTAACGCGCAGGGGGGCCATAAGAATGAGTGGCGCAACGCTTACGGGCGATTAACGCGCAGGGAGGCTAAGAATGAGTGGCGGCATCGCTTTACGGGCGATTAACGGCGCAGGGGGGCTATAAGAATGAGTGGCGGCATCGCCCATAGGATAACGGCGGCAAGGGGCTAAGAATGAGTGGCGCAACGCCTTTACGGGTTATTAACGGCGGCAGGGGGGCCATAAAATGAGTGGCGCAATCGCCTTTACGGGATTAACGGCGCAGGCGGCTCAAGAATGAGGCGCAATCGCCTTACGGGCGATTAACGCGGCAGGGAGGCCATAAGAATGAGTGGCGGCAACGCCTTACGGGAGATTAACGACGCAGGGAGCGACAAGAATGAGGGCGCAACGCTTACGACGAAACGGCGCAGGGGAGGCCATAAGAATGAGTGGCGCAACGCTTACGGCGATAACGGCGCAGGGGCCATAAGAATGAGTGGCGGCAATCGCCTTACGGGCGATTAACGCGGCAGGGGGGCCATAAGAATGAGGTGGCGCAACGCTTACGGGCGATTAACGGCGGGGGAGCCATAAGAGGGCGAACGCTTACGGCGACACCGCAGATAAGAATGAGTGGCGGCAACGCCTTACGGGCGATTAACGGCAGGGGGGCTATAAGAATGAGTGGCGGCAACGCTTACGGGCGATTAACGCGGCAGGGAGCGATAAGAATGAGTGGCGGCAACGCTTACGGGCGATTAACGGCGGCAGGGGGCCATAAGAATGAGTGGCGGCAACGCCACGGCGATAACGGCGGCAGGGGGGCGATAAGAATGAGGGGCGCAACGCCTTACCGGCGACAACGGCGGCAGGGAGGCTAAGAATGAGTGGCGCAACGCCTTACGGGATATTAACGACGGCAGGGAGGCCATAAGAATGAGTGGCGGCAACGCTCTTACGGGCGATTAACGGCGGCAGGGGAGGCTATAAGAATGAGTGGCGGCAACGCCTTACGGCGATTAACGCGCAGGAAGGGGCCATAAGAATGAGTGGGGGCAACGCCTTACGGGCGATTAACGGCGGCAGGGGCCTATAAGAATGAGTGGCGGCAATCGCCTTACGGGCGATTAACGGCGCAGGGGGCCATAAGAATGAGTGGCGGCAACGCCTTTACGGGCGATTAACGGCGGCAGGGGGCCATAAGAATGAGTGGCGGCAACGCTCACGGGCGATTAACGGCGGCAGGGGGCGATAAGAATGAGTGGCGGCAATCGCCTTACGGGCGATTAACGGCGGCAGGGGCGATAAGAATGGTGGTGGGCAACGCCTACGGCGATTAAGGCGGCAGGGAGGCGATAAGAATGAGTGGCGGCAACGCCTTACGGGCGATAACGGCGGCAGGGGGCCATAAGAATGAGTGGCGGCAAACGCTTACGGGCGATTAAAAGGCGGCGCAGGGGCCATAAGAATGAGGGCAACGCCTTACGGGCGGATTAAGCGGCAGGGAGGCCATAAGAATGAGTGGCGGCAAATCGCCTTACGGGCGATAACGCGGCAGGGGGCGATAAGAATGAGTGGCGGCGGCAATCGCTTTACGGGCGATTAACGGCGGCAGGGGGGCGATAAGAATGAGTGGCGGCAATCGCCTTACGGGCGATTAACGGCGGCAGGGGGGCCATAAGAATGAGTGGCGGCAACGCCTTACGGGCGATTAACGCGGCAGGGGCCATAAGAATGAGTGGCGGCAATCGCTACGGGCGATTAACGGCGGCAGGGGGCCATAAGAATGAGTGCGGCAATCGCCTTACGGGCGACATAACGGCGCAGGGGGCCATAAGAATGAGTGGCGGCAACGCCTTAGGGCTATTAACGGCGCAGGAGGCGCATAAGAATGAGTGGCGGCAACGCCTTACGGGCGATAACGGCGGCAGGGGGCCATAAGAATGAGTGGCGGCAATCGCCTTACGGGCGATTAACGCGGCAGGGGGCCATAAGAATGAGTGGCGGCAACGCCTTACGGGCGATTAACGCGCAGGGGGCCATAAGAATGAGTGGGGCGCAACGCTTTACGGGCGATTAACGGCGGCAGGGGGGCCATAAGAATGAGTGGCGGCAACGCTTTACGGGCGATTAACGGCGGCAGGGGGGCCATAAGAATGATGGCGTAACGCCTTTACGGGCGATTAACGGCGGCAGGGAGGCCATAAGAATGAGTGGCGGCAACGCCTTACGGGCGATTAACGGCGGCAGGGGGCATAAGAATGGGCGGCAACGGCTTACGGGCGATTAACGGCGGCAGGGGGGCCATAAGAATGAGTGGGCAATCGCCTTACGGCGATTAACGGCGGCAGGGGGGCGATAAGAATGAGTGGCGCACTGCCTTACACGGCGATTAACGGCGGCAGGGGGGGCCATAAGAATGAGTGGCGGGCAGGGGGGCGATAAAATGAGGCGGCAGGGGGCCATAAGAATGAGTGGCGCAACGCTTACGGGCGATTAACGCCGCAGGGAGGCCATAAGAATGAGTGGCGGGAAACGCTTACGGGCGATTAACGGCGCAGGGGGGCCATAAGAATGAGTGGCGCAACGCCTTTACGGGCGATTAACGGCGGGGCGAGGCCATAAGAATGAGTGGCGGCAACGCTTACGGGCGATTAACGGCGGCAGGGGGCGATATGAGTGGCGGCAACGCTTACGGGCGATTAACGGCGGCAGGGGGCCATAAGAATGAGTGGCGGTAACGTTTACGGGCGATTAACGCGCAGGGGGGCCATAAGAATGGAGTGGCGGCAACGCCTTACGGGCGATTAACGGCGCAGGGAGGCCATAAGAATGAGTGGCGGCAACGCTCTTACGGCGATTAACGGCGGCAGCAGGGGGGCGCAAGAATGAGTGGCGTAACGCCACGGCGATTAACGCGGTGGCAGGGGGCCATAAGAATGAGTGGCGTAATCGCCTTACGGCGATTAACGGGGGCAGGAGGCCATAAGAATGAGTGGCGCAACGCTTTACGGGCGATTAACGCGCAGGGGGCTATAAGAATGAGTGGCGCAACGCCACGGGCGATTAACGCGGCAGGGGAGGCCATAAGAATGAGTGGCGCAACGCCTTACGGGCGACAACGGCGGCAGGAGGCCATAAGAATGAGGCGGCAACGCTTTAGGCGATTAACGGCGGCAGGGGGGCCATAAGAATGAGTGGCGGCAACGCTTACGGCGATCAACGCCGCAGGGGGGCCATAAGAATGAGGGCGGTAACGCTTTACGGGCGATTAACGCGGCAGGGGCCATAAGAGTGGCGGCACGGCTTTACGGGCGATTAACGGCGCAGGGGCGATAAGAATGGTGGCGTAACGCCTTACGGGCGATTAACGGCGGCGGGGGCCATAAGAATGAGTGGCGCAACGCCTTACGGGCGATTAACGCGGCAGGGGGCGATAAGAATGAGTGGCGGCAACGCTTACGGCGATTAACGGCGCAGGGGCTATAAGAATGAGTGAGCGGCAAACGCTCACGGGCGATTAACCCGCGCAGGAGGCCATAAGAATGAGTGGCGGCAACGCCTACGGCGATTAACGCGCAGGGGCCATAAGAATGAGTGGCGGCAATCGCCTTACGGGCGAAACCGCGGCAGGGGGGCCATAAGAATGAGTGGCGGCAACGCTTACGGGCGATTAACGGCGCAGGGAGGCCATAAGAATGAGTGGCGGCAACGCTTTACGGGCGATTAACGGCGGCAGGGGGCCATAAGAATGAGTGGCGGCAACGCCTTACGGGCGATTAACGCGGGAGGGGCCATAAGAATGAGTGGCGGCAACGCTTTACGGGCGATTAACGGCGGCAGGGAGGCGATAAGAATGAGCGCAACGCCTTACGGGCGATTAACGGCGGCAGGGGGCCATAAGAATGAGTGGCGGCAACGCCACGGGCATCAACGCGCAGGGAGGCCATAAGAATGTGGCGGAACGCTTTACGGGCGATTAACGGCGGCAGGGGGCCATAAGAATGAGTGGCGGCAACGCTTTACGGGCGATTAACGGCGGCAGGGGGGCCATAAGAATGAGTGGCGGCAACGTTTACGGGCGATTAACGGCGGCAGGGGGCCATAAGAATGAGTGGCGCAACGCTTACGGGCGATTAACGCGCAGGGGGGCCATAATGAGTGGCGGCAACGCCTTACGGCGATTAACGGCGCAGGGGGCTATAAGAATGAGTGGCGGCAACGCTTTACGGGCGAATTAACGCGCAGGGAGGCCATAAGAATGAGTGGCGGCAACGCTTACGGGCGATTAACGGCGGCAGGGAGGCCATAAGAATGAGTGGCGGCAACGCTTTACGGGCGATTAACGGCGCAGGGGAGGCGAATGAAAGTGGCGCAACGCCTTACGGGCGATTAACGGCGGCAGGGAGGCCATAAGAATGAGTGGCGGCAATCGCTTACGGGCGATTAACGGCGGCAGGAGGCGGCATAAGAATGAGTGGCGGCAACGCCTTACGGGCGATTAACGGCGGCAGGGGGCGAGTAAGAATGAGTGGCGCAACGCCTTACGGGCGATTAACGCGGCAGGGAGGCCATAAGAATGAGTGGGGGCAACGTTTCCGGGCGACATTAACGCGCAGGGGGCCATAAGAATGAGTGGCGCAACGCTTACGGGCGATAACGGCGCAGGGGGGCCATAAGAATGAGTGGCGGCAACGCCTTACGGGCGATTAACGGCGCAGGGAGGCTATAAGAATGAGTGGCGTAACGCCTTACGGCGACACGGCGGCAGGAGGCTATAAGAATGAGGGCGGCAACGCTCACGGGCGATTAACGGCGCAGGGGGCGTATAAGAATGAGTGGCGGCAACGCCTTACGGGCGATTAACGGGCGCAGGGGGGCTATAAGAATGAGTGGCGGCAACGCCTTACGCGGCGATTAACGGCGCAGGGGGCGATAAGAATGAGTGGCGCAACGCTTACGGGCGATAACGGCGGCAGGGGGCGATAAGATGAGTGGCGGCAACGTTTACGGGCTAACGGCGCAGGGGGCCATAAGAATGAGTGGCGGCAACGCTTACGGGCGATTAACGGCGGCAGGGGAGGCCATAAGAATGAGTGGCGGCAACGCCTTACGGGCGATTAACGGCGGCAGGGGCAATAAGAATGAGTGGCGGCAACGCCACGGGCGATTAACGGCGCAGAGGCGAGCAAGAATGAGTCGGCAACGCCTTACGGGCGATTAACGGCGCAGGGGGCCATAAGAATGAGTGGCGGCAACGCCACGGCGACAATAACGCGCAGGGGCCATAAGAATGAGTGGCGGCAACGCTCACGGGCGATTAACGGCGGCAGGGGGCCATAAGAATGAGTGGCGCAACGCTTTACGGCGATTAACGGCGCAGGGGGAGCAGCAAGAATGAGTGGCGGCAACGCCACGGCGATTAACGCAGCAGGGGCCATAAGAATGAGTGGCGGCACGCTTTACGGGCGATTAACGGCGGCAGGGGGCCATAAGAATGAGTGGCGCAACGCTCACGGGCGATTAACGCGGCAGGGGGCCATAAGAAGGCGGCAACGCCTTTACGGGCGAAACGGCGCAGGGGGCCATAAGAATGAGGGCGTAACGCTTTACGGCGATTAACGGCGCAGGGGCCATAAGAATGGTGGCGGCAACGCTTACGGGCGATTAACGCGGGGGGCCATAAGAATGAGTGGCGCAACGCCTTACGGGCGATAACGGCGGCAGGGGAGGCCATAAGAATGAGTGGCGGCAACGCCTTACGCGATTAACGCGGCAGGGGAGGCCATAAGAATGAGTGGCGGCAACGCCTCACGGGCGATTAACGGCAGGGGGCCATAAGAATGAGTGGCGGCAACGCCTTTACGGGCGATTAACGGCGCAGGGAGACATAAGAAGAGTGGTGGCAACGCCTTACGGCGATTAACGGCGAGGGAGGCGATAAGAATGAGTGGCGCAACGCCTTACGGGGCTTAACCATGCAGGGGGCCTGCAAGAATGGTGGCGGCACGCCTTACGGGCGATTAACGGCGGCAGGGAGGCCATAAGAATGAGGCGGCAACGCCTTACGGGCGATTAACGGCGGCAGGGGGGCCATAAGAATGAGTCGGCAATCGCCTTACGGGCGATTAACGCGCAGGGAGGCTATAAGAATGAGTGGCGGCAACGCCTTGCGGCGATTAACGGCAGCAGGGGGGCCATAAGAAGAGTGGCGGCAACGCCTTACGGGCGATTAACGGCGCAGGGGGCTCAAGAATGAGGCGGCACCGCTTTACGGGCGATTAACGGCGGCAGGGGGCCATAAGAATGAGTGGCGGCAAACGCTTCACGGGCGAATAACGGCGCAGGGGAGGCCATAAGAATGAGTGGCGGCAACGCTCACGGGCGATTAACGGCGCAGGGGCCATAAGAATGAGTGGCGGCAACGCCTTACGGGGATTAACGGCGAGGGGGGGCCAAGCGAATGGTGGCGCAACGCCTTTACGGGCGATTAACGGCGGCAGGGGCCATAAGAATGAGTGGCGGCAACGCTTACGGCGAAACGGCGGCAGGGGCGATAAGAATGAGTGGCGGCAACGTCTTACGGGCGATTAACGGCGCAGGGGGGGCTAAGAATGAGTGGTGCACGTTTACGGGCGATAACGGCGCAGGGGGCGGCAAGAACAGTGGCGGCACGCTTACGGGCGATTAACGGCGCAAGGGGGCGATAAGAATGAGGGCGTAACGTTTACGGCAATAACGGCGGCAGGGAGGCCATAGAATGAGTGGCGGCACGTTACGGGCGATTAACGCGGCAGGGGGCCAAGAATAGCGGCACCGCTTTACGGGCGATTAACGCGGCAGGGGGCCATAAGAATGAGTGCAACGCCTTTACGGGCGATTAACGCGGCGGGGGGGCCATAAGAATGAGTGGCGCAATCGCCTTACGGGCGATTAACGCGTGCAGGGGAGGCCATAAGAATGGTGGCGGCAATCGCGCCACGGGCGACAACGGCGAGCGCATAAGAATGAGTGGCGCAACGCCTACGGGCGACAACGGCAGGGAGGCGATAAGAATGAGTGGCGGCAACGCCTTACGGGCGATTAACGGCGGCAGGGAGGCGCGAATGAGTGGGCGCAACGCCTACGGCGACATTAACGGCAGGGGGGCCATAAGAATGAGTGGCAACGCCTTACGGGCGATTAACGCGCAGGGGGCCATAAGAATGAGTGGCGCAACGCTTACGGCGAAACGGCGGCAAAGCCATAAGAATGAGTGGCGGCAACGCCTTCACGGGCGATTAACGGCGCAGGGGGGATAAGAATGAGTGGCGCAACGCCTTACGGGCGATTAACGCGGCAGGGAGGCGATAAGAATGAGTGCGGCAACGCCACGGCGATTAACGGCGCAGGGGGGCCATAAGAATGAGTCGGCAACGCCCACGGGCGATTAACGGCGGGGGGGGCCATAAGAATGAAAGGGCGCAACGCCTTACGGCGATTAACGGCGCAGGGGAGGCCATAAGAATGAGTGGCGGCAACGCTTTACGGCGATTAACGGCGCAGGGGGCCATAAGAATGAGTGGCGGCAACGCCTTTACGGGCGATTAACGGCGGCAGGGGGGCCATAAGAATGAAAGTGGCGGCAACGTGCTCACGGGCGATTAACGCGCAGGGGGCCATAAGAATGAGTGGCGGCACCTTTGACGGCGATTAACGCGTGCAGGGGCGGCAAGAAGAGTGGCGCAACGCTTTCACGGGCTATTAACGCGCAGGGGGGCTAAGAAAGTGGGCGGCAACGCCTTACGGGCGATTAACGGCGGCAGGGGGCCATAAGAATGAGTGGCGGCAACGCCACGGGCGATTAACGGGCGCAGGAGACATAAGAATGAGTGGCGGCAACGCCTTACGGGCGACAACGGCGCAGGGGGGCCATAAGAATGAGTGGCGCAACGCCTTACGGGCGATTAACGCGCAGGGGAGGCGATAAGATGAGTGGCGGCAACGCTTTACGGCGATTAACGGCGGCAGGGGGGCCAAGAATGAGTGGCGGCAACGCTTACGGCAAATAACGCGCAGGGAGGCGGAAGATAAGTGAGTGGCGTACCGCTTACGGCGACAACGGCGAGGGGAGGCAGTAAGAGTGGCGCACGCTTTTACGGGAAGATTAACGCGTAGGGGCCATAAGAATGAAGGGCGCAACGCTCACGGGCGATTAACGCGTGGGGCCATAAGAATGAGTGGCGCAACGCCCACGGGCGATTAACGGCGGCAGGGGGCCATAAGAATGAGTGGCGCAAATCGCCTTTACGGGCGAATAACGGCGGCAGGGGGCCATAAGAATGAGTGTGGCGGCAATCGCCTTACGGGCGATAACGGCGGCAGGGGAACATAAGAATGAGTGGCGAAACGCTTCACGGGCGATAACGCGCAGGGGGCCATAAGAATGAGTGGCGCAACGCTTTACGGGCGATTAACGGCGCAGGGGGCTATAAGAATGAGTGGGCGCAACGCTTACGGGCGATTAACGGCGCAGGGGGGCTAAGAATGAGTGGCGGCAACGCCTCACGGGCGACATTAACGGCGGCAGGAGGCCAAGAATGAGGGCGGGCAACGCCTTAAGGGCGATTAACGGCGGCAGGAGGCCATAAGAATGAGTGGCGCAACGCCTTACGGGCGATTAACGGCGCAGGGGGGCCATAAGAATGAGTGGCGGCAACGCCTTACGGGCGATTAACGGCGGTAGGGGGGGCCATAAGAATGAAAAGTGCAACGCCTTACGGGCGAAACGGCGGCAGGGGGCGATAAGAATGAGTGGCGGCAATCGCCTTACGGGCGAATAACGGCGCGCAGAGGCGATAAGAATGAGTGGCGCAACGCTTACGGCGATTAACGGCAGGGGGCCATAAGAATGAGTGGCGTAACGCTTTACGGGCGATTAACGGCGCAGGGGGGCCATAAGAATGAGTGGCGGCATCGCTTCACGGGCATTAACGGCGGCAGGGGGCTATAAGAATGAGGGCGGCAACGCTTCACGGCGATTAACGGCGGCAGGGAGGCCATAAGAATGAGCGGCACGCTTTACGGGCGATTAACGCGCAGGGGGCTATAAGAATGAGTGGCGCAACGCTTACGGGCGATTAACGGCGCAGGAGGCCATAAGAATGAGTCGGCAACGCTTACGGGCGATTAACGGCGGCAGGGAGGCGATAAGAATGAGTGGCGGCAACGCTTACGGGCGATTAACGGCGCAGGGGGGCCATAAGAATGAGTGCGTGGCGGCAACGCTTTACGGGCGATTAACGGCGGCAGGAGGCCATAAGAATGAGTGGCGGCAATCGCTTTACGGCGATTAACGGCGGCGGCAGGGGCCCATAAGAATGAGTGGCGGCAATCGCCTTACGGGCGATTAACAGCGGCAGGGGGCTATAAGAATGAGTGGCGGCACCGCCTTGCGGCGATTAACGGCGCAGGGGAGGCGATAAGAATGAGTGGCGCAATCGCCTTACGGCGATTAACGGCGCAGGGGGCTAAAGAATGAGTGCCAACGCCTTACGGGCGACTTAACGGCAGGTAAAGGGCAGAATGAGTGGCGGCAATCGGCTCTTACGGGCGATTAACGGCGGCAGGGGGCCATAAGAATGTGGCGGCAACGCTTTACGGCGATAACGGCGGCAGGAGGCCATAAGAATGAGTGGCGCAACGCTTCACGGGCGACAACGGCGCAGGGGGGCTATAAGAATGAGTGGCGGCAACGTTTCACGGGCGATAACGGCGGCAGGAGGCGGCAAGAATAGTGGCGGGCCGCCTGGGCGATTAACGCGCAGGGAGGCCATAAGAATGAGTGGCGTAACGCTTTACGGGCGATTAACGGCGGCAGGGGGCCAAGGCGAATGAAAGTGGCGGCAACGCCTACGGGCGAATTAACGGCGGGCAGGGGCGATAAGATGAGTGGCGGCAACGCTTACGGGCGATTAACGCAGGGAGGCTATAAGAATGAGTGGCGGCAACGCCACGGGCGATTAATGCGCAGGGGGGCCATAAGAATGAGCGCGCAACGCTACGGGCGATTAACGCAGGGGGGCCATAAGAATGGTGGCGGCAACGCCTTACGGGCGATTAACGGCGTAGGGGGCCATAAGGCAATAGTGGCGCAACGCTTACGGGCGATTAACGGCGCAGGGGGCGATAAGAATGAGTGGCGGCACGCTTACGGGCGAATAACGGGCAGGAGGCGATAAGAATGAGGCGTAACGCTTACGGGCGATTAACGCGGCAGGGGGCTATAAGAATGAGTGGCGCACCGCTCTTACGGCGATTAACGCAGGGAGGCGATAAGAATGGCGTGCAACGTTTACGGGCGATTAACGAAGCAGCAGGAGGCCATAAGAATGAGTGGCGGCAATCGCCCACGGGCGATTAACGGCGCAGGGGGCCATAAGAATGAGTGCGGCAACGCCTTACGGGCGATTAACGGCGGCAGGGAGGCCATAAGAATGAGTGGCGGAATCGCTACGGGTACGTTAACGGCGCAGGGGAGGCAAGTAAGAATGAGTGGCGGCACGCCTTACGGGCGATTAACGGCGGCAGGGGGGCCATACACGAGTGGCGTAACGTTTCGGGCGATTAACACGGCGGCAGGGGAGGCTATAAGAATGAGGCGTAACGCTTCACGGCGACAACGGCGCAGGGAGCGATAAGAAGGTGGCGGCAACGCTTTACGGGCGATTAACGGCAGCAGGGAGGCCATAAGAATGAGTGGCGTACCGCCTTTACGGGCGATTAACGGCGGCAGGGGGCCATAAGAATGAGTGGCGGCAACGCCTTTACGGGCGATTAACGCAGGGGCTATAAGAATGAGGCGCAACGCCTTTACGGGCGATTAACGGGCGCAGGGGGGAAGCGATAACAATGAGTGGCGCAACGCCACGGGCGATTAACGCGCAGGGAGGCCAATGAATAGTGGCGGCAACGCCTCACGGCGATTAACGCGCAGGGGGCCAAGACGAGTGGCGCAACGCCTTACGGGCGACAACGCGCAGGGGGGCCATAAGAATGAGTGGGGCAACGCTTTACGGCGATTAACGGCGCAGGGGCTATAAGAATAGAGTGGCGTAACGCCTACGGGCGATTAACGGCGGCAGGGAGGCCATAAGAATGAGTGGCGTAACGCCTTTACGGGCGATTAACGGCGGCAGGGGGCGATAAGAATGAGCGTAACGCTTGCCGGCGATTAACGCGCAGGGGCGATAGAATGAAGTGGCGCAACGCCTTACGGGCGATTAACGCAGCAGGGGGGCCATAAGAATGAGTGAGCGGCAACGCTCACGGGCGATTAACGGCAGGGGGGCCATAAGAATGAGTGGCGGCAATCGCCTTACGGGCGATTAACGCGCGCAGGGGGCCATAAGAATGAGTGGCGGCAACGCCACGGGCGATTAACGGCGGCAGGGGGGCCATAAGAATGAGTGGCGGCAACGCTTTACGGGCGATTAACGGCCGAAAAGCTGGAAGAATGAGTGGCGTACCGCCTACGGAAATAACGCGCAGGGGGCATAAGAATGAGTGGCGCACGTTACGCGATTAACGCGGCAGGGGGCAATAAGAATGAGTGGCGCAACGCCTTACGAAGCGATTAACGGCGGCAGGGGGCCATAAGAATGAGTGGCGTATCGCCTTACGGCGATTAACGGCGGCAGGGGGCGATAAGAATGAGTGGCGGCAACGCCTTACGGGCGATTAACGGCGGCAGGGGGCGATAAGAATGAGTGGCGCAACGCCTTACGGCGATTAACGCAGCAGGGGGCCATAAGAATGAGTGGCGCAACGCCTCACGGGCGATTAACCGCGCAGGGAGGCGCGGCAAAGAATGAGTGGCGCAACGCCTTACGGCGACATGGCGTAGAGCGCCATAAGAATGAAGGCGGCAACGCTTTACCGGCGATTAACGGCGTAGGGGCCATAAGAATGAGTGGCGTACCGCCATCGGGCGACACCGCGCAGGGAGGCCAAGGGCGAATGAGTGGCGCAACGCTTTACGGGCGATACAACGCAGGGGGGCATAAGAATGAGCGGGCGCATCGCTCACGGCGATTAACGGCGGCAGGGGGCTATAAGAATGAGTGGCGGCAATCGCCTTACGGGCGATTAACGGCGGCAGGGGGGCAATAAGAATGAGTGGCGGCAACGCCCACGGCGATTAACCTGCAGGGGGGCCATAAGAATGAGTGGCGGCAACGCCTCACGGCGATTAACGGCGCAGGGGGCCATAAGATGAGTGGCGGCAATCGCCTCACGGCGATAACGGCAGCAAGGCATAAGAGAAAGTGGCGGCACCGCTCACGGGCGACAACGGCGGCAGGGGGCCATAAGAATGAGTGGCGGCAATCGCCTTCACAGGCGATTAACGCGAAATAAGTAATAATGAGTGGCGGAAACGCTCACGGAGCGACAACGCGCAGGGGGCCAGCAGAATGAGTGGCGGGCAATCGCCTTACGGCGATTGAACGGCGGCAGGATGGCACAGAAAGTGGCGGTACAAGCTGACATATATCGGCGGCAGGGGGCGATAAGAATGAGTGGCGGCAATCGCTTACGGGCGATTAACGGCAGCAGGGGGCGATAAGAATGAGTGGCAGCAATCACCTACGGCAATTAACGGCAGGAGGCCATAATAATGAGTGGCGGCAATCACGTTACGGGCGACACGGCAGGGGGGCAATAAGAATGAGTGGCGGCAATCGCCTAACGGGCGATAACGCGCAGGGGCGATAAGAATGAGTGGCGGCAACGCCTTACGGGCAATTAACGGCTGCAGGGGGGCAATAAGAATGAGTGGCGGCAATCGCCTTACGGGCGATTAACGCGCAGGGGAAGGATATGAATGAGTGGCGGCAATCACCACACGGCTACAACGGCGCAAGTCAACAATGACTGGCGCCACCGCCTTCACGGGCAACAAACTCCGCGCAGGGGGGCAATAAGAATGAGTGGCGGCAATCGCCTGGCGGCAAATTAACGGTGAGGGGGGCAATAAAATGAGTGGCGGCAACGCCTTTACGGGCATTAACGCAGAAATGGCAAGAATGAGTGGCGCCACCGCATTACGGGCACCAATGGCGGTAGGGGGGCAATAAGAATGAGTGGCGGCAATGCTTTACGTCTATTAACGGAGTGCAGGGGCGATAAGGATGAGTGGCGGCAACGCCTTACGACGATTAACGGCGGTGAGGCAATAAGAATGAGCGGCGGCAACGCCTTACCGGGCTTATTAACGGCGCAGGGGGCCATAGGAATGAGTGGCGCAATCGCCTTTACGGCAACACGGCGGCATAGGGCGATAAAAATGAAAAGCGGCACGCCTTACGGGCGTAAAGTGCAGCAGGGGGGCGGAGTGAAGAATGAGGCGGCCCTCGCGGGCGATTAACGGCGGCAGGGGGCGAAGAATGAGTGGGGCACCGCGTTACGGGCGATAACAGCGCAGGGGGGCTCAAGAATGAGTGGCGTGCAACGCTACGGGCAATTAACGCGGAGGGGGCGATATAAGAATGAGTGGCGTAACGCCTACGGTAATTAATGGCGTAAGGGGGATAAGAATGAGTTGCGGCAACGCCTTGCCGACGATTAACGGAGTGCAGGGGGCGATAAGACGGTGGCGCAATCGCTCACGGACGCATTAACCCAGAGGGGCAATAAGAATGAGTGGTGGTAACGCCTTACGGGCGATTAACGGCGGGCGAAGGGCGATAAAATAGAGTGCGCGGCACGCGGGCTTTTAAAAGTGCAGGGAGGCGATAAGAATGAGAGGCGGTTACATTACGGCGATTAACGGCGGCAGGGGGGCGTAAGTATGAGTCAGGGCACCGCGCGCATGCGGATTAACAGCGTGCAGGGATAAGAATGAGTGGCGCAACGCCTTTACGGGCGAATAACGGCGGAAGGGGAAGGCATAAGATGAGTGGCGGCAACGCTCTTGGCGGGCGAAATAACGGCCGCAAGAAAGGCGTAAGAATGATTGGCGGCACTGCCTTTACGGGCGATTAACGCGGCAGGGCGATAAGAATGAGTGGCGAAACCGCGTTACGGTGATTAACGGCGGCAGGGGGGCAATAAGAACGATATGGGCAATTACCACGGGCGATTAAACAGCGGTAGGGGAAGCCATAAGAATGAGTGGCGAGCAACGCCCGCCGGGCAATTAATGGGCAGTAAAGCCAAGAATGAGTGGGCGCAATCGCCCACGGTCGATTAACGGTGGAAAAGCGATAAGAATGAGTGGCGGCAACGCGCGGCTAGCGACAATGGCGCGCAGGGGGCAATGAGAAAGGGCGACGTAACGCTTTGCGGGCGATTAACGCGGCAAAGGTGATAAGAATGAGTGGCGGCAACGGCTCGCGGCCGATTAACGGCAGGGCGATAAGAATGAGAGTGGCGGCACCGCCACGGACGATTAACAGCAGAGGCAATGGCGGTGGCAATCACCTGCGGGCTTTAACAGCGCAGCAACAAATAGGGCTGCAACGCCCACGGCGATTAACGGCGTAGGGGGCGCGACAAGAATGAGGGCGTAAACGCCCACGGGCAATACCCAAGAAGGGCACAAGAATGCAGCGGCAACGCCTCGGTCGACCAACGGCGGCAGGGAGGCGATAAAAATGAGCAGGCAATCGCCCTCACGGGCGACAAGGGCGCAGGAAGGCGACAAGAATGAGTGGCAAAAAACCACCACGGCGATTAACGGCGCAGGGGAAGTGATAATAATGAGGTATGCAGGGGGCGATAATACGAGGCGGCAACGCTCTTAAGGGCAATAACGGTGAGGCAAAAAAATGAGGGCGCAACGCCTTACGTACATTAACGCGAAATCGATAAGAATGAGTGGCGCAACCGCCTTACGCAGCAACAATGGCGAAATAAGAACAAGCGGCACAATTCTCACGCGTCGCAAACGGAGCGCAGGCGAAAGGATGAGAGGCGGCAACGCCTTACCGGACGATTAACGGCGCAGAGCGGCCAAGAATGAGTAGGCAATCGCTCAAAGGCGATTAACGCACAGGGGGCCATAGAACGAGTATGCGGCAACGCCTCACGGGCACCAATAATGGCGAAGGATAAAAAATGAGTGCCGGCAACGCTCACCGGCTTTAAAGGCGCAGGGGGCGATAAGAAATGGCGGCGGCAATACGGAATGATTAACGGCAGCACAAAGAAGAATGAGGCAACCGTTACCGAAGCGATTAACACCGCAGGGGGGCAACATAAGAGTGGCGGCAATCACCATACGGCGATAACGGCGGTAGGGGGCGATAAGAATGAGGCGTCAACGCCTTACGGGCTTAAAGGCAGGGGAACGATAAGAATGAGTGGCAAGCGCGTTACGGGCGATAACGGCAGCAGGGGGCGACAAGAATGAGCCAGGCACCGCGTTACGGCCGACAAACAGCGCAGGGGGCAATAAGAATGAAAGTCGCACGCTCGGCAGCGAATAACGGCGAAGGGGGGCGATAAGGATGAGTACGCAATGCCCACGGCGATTAACGGCGCAAGGGGCGATAAGAATGAGTGGCGGCAAACTGCACATGGCGACACTAACGGTGGCAGGGGGAACAAGACATAAGCCGGCAATCACCTGCGGGCGGCAAAACGCAACGGGGGGATAAGAATGAGGGCAGCAATCACCTTGCGGGAAGAACGGCGGCACGGGGGCAACAGGAATGAGACAGCGCCTTACGGGCAATTAAATGCAGCAGGGGCAACAAGAATGAGTGGCAGCAATCACCTTTGCGGGCGATGAACGGCGGCAATGGGGAACTAAGAATGAGTGCAGCAATCACCTTATGGGCGATGAAACGCGGCACGGGGGCAACAGGAATGAGGACAGAATCGCTTTACAGCCAATACTAACGGCAGAAGGCGATAATACATGGGCGGCAACGCGTCACGGGTTACACGCGGCAGAGGCAATAAGAATGATCGGCAACGCCCACGGAATATCAACGTGCAGGGTCGATAAGAATGAGTGGCAGCAATCACCACGGGCGATTAACGCAAGGCACGGGGCGAGAATGAGTGGCAGCTGCCCTTTACACGGCAATTAACGGCAGGAAGGCGATAATAATGACGGCGGCAACGCGTCACGGCGACAACGGCGGAGAGGCAAAAGAATGATTGGCGTAACGCCACGGCGACAACGGCGCAGGGGCACAAGAATGAGGAAGCGGCAACGTACGAAGAGCTTAACAAAGGAGCAAGAATGAGTAAAAATGCTTTACGGGCAATTACTTAAGGTAAAGGGGTTAAGAATGAGTGGCGGCAACGTTTTACGGTCGAGCTGAAGCGTGGCAGGGGGCCGGTAAGACGAGGGCGTAACGCGCGGATATGCACGGCGTAGGGGGCAATGAGACAGTGGGTTTTAACGCTTTACGGGCGGTTTAACGGCGGCAGGAAGGGGTGATAAGAATGAGTGGCGGCAACGCCTTTCGCGGGGCGACACAGAAACTAAGTGGAGGGCGATAAGAATGAGTGGCAACAATCACCACGGGCGGCTACCCAAGGCGCAGGGGGCGGCGTAATAATGAGTGGCGGCAGGGGGGCGACAACACGAGTGACGGTAATGCGTTACGGGGCGATTAACGGCGGCAGGGGGGGCTGGCCGACGATCGGCGCCAATCGCCTTATGGGCAATTAACGGCAGCAGGGGGGGCAATGAGGTGGCGGCAACGCTTTGCGGGCGGTATTAACGGTGGGCAGGGCAACAAAGAATTTGGTGGCGGCAATGCCGCGAAGATTACCCGCGTAGGGGGCGACAAGAACAGTGCGCAACGCCACGGGCAATTAATGGCGGGGGGCAATAAGAATGAAGTGCGGCAATCGCTCACGTCGATTAACGGAGGCAGGGGAAGCGATGGCGGATGAAAGGCGGCAACGCCTTACGTACATGCGAACGCAGGGGGGCAATAAAGAAATGCAGAGTGTCGGCAATCGCAAGTACGGTGGATAACGGCGCACGGGCCAATAAGAATGAGGCGGCAACGCCTTTACGGGCGTATTAAACCGCGGTAGGGGGCAATAAGAATGAAGTGCAATTGGCCTTACGGGTTATTACGCGCACGGGGGCGATAGGAATGAGGCAGCCGCTCTTTGCGGGCAATTAACGCAGCAGGGTGATAAGAATGAGTGTGCAATCACCCACGGGCGATTAACGGCAGGAAGGCGACACACGAGTGGCGCAAGCAATCGCGCGTTACGGGCGATTAACGCAGCAGGAGGGTAATAAGAACGACTGGCGCACCGCCTTACCGGGCGATTAAATTCATGCAGGGGGCGATAAAATGGCACCACCACGCTTATTAACGCGCAAGGGGCGATCAGAATGAGTGGCGCGGTTTCTGTCTGCACGGGCAACACAACGGCGTAGCGACATACCGAGTGCGTATTCGTGTTACGGGCGCATTAACGCGCAGGTATAAGAATGAGTGGCTGTACTGCCTTTGCGCGACAACAGCGGTAGGGCAATAAGAATGAGTGGCGGCAACGCCTTACGGGCGACAATAACGGCGGCAGGGGGCTGAAGAACAGCATGGCACCGCCTACGGGCGATTAACGCGCAGGGGCGATAAAAATGAGTGGTGGCACCGCGGCGACAACGGCGGTGAAATACAAAACAGTGGTGGCAATCTTGATGGCGATTAACGGCGCAGTGGCGGGTGAGTGGCGCTTATGCGGCCGCCTTGACGGGCAATTGGTTCGGGCGTGCAGGGGGCGATAACAACAGCGCGCGCAACGCGCGCGGCGACAACAGTGCATGAAGGTGAGTGGGCAGCGAGGGTGCAACGCCGGCGTGGCGTTAACGGCGGTAAAGTGACAAGAATGAGTGGCGGCAACGTTTTACGGATGATTAACGCGTAGAGGGGCAATAAGAATATGGTGGGCACCGCTTCACGGGCGATGACGGCGGCAAAGGATAAAATGAGTGGCGCAACGCCTGGCGGGCTTTTTAACCCATGTCGAAGGAAGAATGAGTGCCGGGCTTTGAGGCCTTTGACGCAAATGACGCGAAGGACAATATCGAAAGCAACGCGCCACGGCCATCAACCCATGCAGAAAAGCTAGATAAGAATGAGTGGCGGCAACGCCTTACGGGCAACAACGGCGGCAGGGGGCAACAAGAATGAGTGGCGGCAACGCGCCTTGGCGGTTTACTTTAATGGCGTGAGGGGGAAGAATGAGTGCGGTACCGCTCGCGGTGATTAACGCGGCAGGGGGCGATAAGAATGAGTGAAGGGCACCCGGTGGGCGATTAACGGCGGCAGGCGTGGCGACAAGAATGAGTGGCGGCAACCGCGGCCAGCGCGGATGAACGCGCAGGGGGGGCAATAAGAATGAGGGTCGGCAATCGCGTTGGCGGGCGATTAACGGCGCACGGGCCAATAAGAATGAGTGGCGGCAAATCGCCTTGACGGCTGCATTAACGGCGGTAGGGGGGCGATAAGAATGAGTGGCGGCAATCGCTCACGGGCACCAACGGCGGCAGGGGGCGATAAAATGAGTGCGTACTGCTCACGCGACATTGGCGCAAGGGGCGATCAAAGCGAGCGCGCCAGCCCACGGCAATTAACGCAGCAGGGGGGAAGATAATAATGAGCGGCGCAAGGCAATCGCGTTAAGGGCAATTAATGGCAGCAGGAGGCAATAAGAATGAGTGGCGGCAATCGCTTACGGGCTTTTAACGCGGCAGGAGGCGGAGCAGTGAATGAGGGCGCAAATGCTTTAAACAGGCGACATTAACGCGGCAGGGGCGATAAGAATGAGGCGTAACGCCTTACGGGCAATTTAACGGCGGCAGGGGCAATAAGACGAATGGCGGCAATCGCCTTGGCGGTCGATTAACGGTAAAGGTAAGAATGGAGTGGAGGCAATCGCCTGACGGGCGGGATTACAACGACGGCAGGGGGGCGATAAGAATGAGTGGCGGCAATCTTTCTGCGGGCGATTAACGGCGGCAGAGTGGCGACAAGAATGGCGGCGGCAACGCCTTGGACGCGATGGGGCAGAATGAGTGGCAAAACGCGCATGGCGACAACAACGCAGGGGGCAGTAAGAATGAGTGTCGGCAACGCGTTGGCGGGCGACAACGGTGCACGCCAATAAGAATGAGTGGCGCAATCACCTTGCGGGCGACAACGGTGGGGCGAGCAAGAATGAGTGGCGGCAACGTGCAACCAACGGCGCAAAGCAACAAGAATGGGAGGTGGCAACGCCACGTCGACACAATAACGTGAAACAGGGGGAATGAATTAGTGAGGGCAACGCCTGGCGATTAACGGCGGTAGGGGGCGATAAGAATAAATGAGCGCAACGCTCACGGGCAACCACCCGCGGCAGGGGCGAAAAATGAGTGAGCAACTGCTTTACGGGCTATTAACGGCGGTGCGAAAATAACAGAAGGAGAAGCGTTGCTCCACGGGCAATTAACGGCAGCAGGGGAAGATAATAATGAGTGGCGGCAATCGCGTTAAGGGCAATTAATGGCGGCAGGAGGCAATAAGAATGAGTGGCGGCAATCGCCTTCACGGCTTTTAACGGCGGCAGGGAGGCGATAAGAATGGTGGAGGCAACGCTTCACAGGCGATTAACGGCGGCAGGAAGAATGGCGCAACGCTCACGGCAATTAACGCGTAGGGGGGCATAAGAATGAATGGCGTATCGCGTCGCATTAACCACGCAGGGGTAAGAATGAAAGTGAGGCAACGCCTTCACCGGTGATTAACGACGAGCAGGCGGGCATAAGAGGCGGCACCCGCGGGCTATTAACGGCAGGAGTGGGGCGACAAGAATGAGTGGCGCAAACGCTTCTGGGCGATAAGAATGAGAGTGGGCGGCAACCGCGTTACGGGCGATAACAAACGCAGGGGGCAGTAAGAATGAGTGCCGCAATCGCGTTAATGGCGACAATCAGGCACGGGGCCGATAAGAATGAGTGGCGGCAATCACCTGGCGGGCGATAACGGTGGGGCGACAGCAACAGGCGGCACCGCTCACCGCAACCAACGCGTCAGGGGGCAAGAATGAAGTGGAGCGCAACGCTTTACGGTCCACAACGGAAGCAGGGGAAATAAGAATAGAGGGAACAACGCCCGGAAGTGATTAACGGCGGCAGGGGCAATAAGAATGAGGTCGGCAACGCTCACGGGCTATTAACGGCAGGGGCGAAAAAGAATGAGTAAGCCGGCAACGCCTTACGGGCGACAACGCGGCAGGGGGCGATAAGAATGAGAAGGCAACCATTACGAATAATTACCAGCGGTTGGGGGCGAGCAAGTATGAGATGCACCGCTTTTGCGGGCAAATTAACGCGGCAGGGGGGACAATTAATGAGTGGAGGCAATCACCCACGGCCGATTAACGGAGGCAGGGGGCAACAAGAATGAGTGGTGCAAACGCCTTTACGGGCCATAACGGCAGCAGAAGGGGCACAAGAATGAGTTAGCGGCCCTTACCGGGCGATTAACGGCGCAGTAAGGCAATAAGAATGAGTGGCGGCAATCACTCACGGACGATTAACGCGGCGGAAGGGCGATAGAATGAGTGGCAGCTTACGGGCACAACGGCGTGGAGAAGAAGACACGCAGTGGCGGCACCGCAATACGGCGGCATTAACGGCGAAGAAGGCAATAAGAATGATGGCGGCATGCCTCGCGGGCGTATTAACGCGCAAAGGGACGATAAAATGAGTGATGCGAACGCCCTTACGGCGACACAATGGGCATGAAGGCGATCAGAATGAGGGCGTGCTTTGGTTCACGGGCATACCAACGGTAGGGGGCGATGAAGAGTGGTGGCAACGCTCACGGGCGACAACGCGCAGGGGGCGATAAAAATGAGTGGCAATCACCACGGGCGAATTTAACAGGGGGTGATAGGGTACGAGTGGCGGAAGCCGCCCACGGGCAATTAACCGCACAGGGGCGATAATAATGAGTATGCAACGCGTTACGGGCGACAACGCGGCAGGGGGCAATAAGAATGAGTGGCGCAATCGCCCGACGGCGATTAACGGCAGCAGGGGGCGATAAGAATGAGTGGTGGCAACGCCTTACGGCGAATAACGCAGCAGGGGACGATAAAAATGAGTGGAGGTAATCGCTTACGGGCGATTAACGCGCAAGGGGCGATCAGAACGAGTGGTGGCTGTCATAACGGGCAATAACAGCGCAGGGTGGCGACAAATGAGTGGCGGAAATCGCGAAGCGCGAAGATTAACGGCAGAAGGGGCCAAGAATAGAGTAACGCCTTAGGGGCGATTAACAGCGGTAGGGGGGCTGAAGACGAGTGGCGGATATTCTTCGCTAAACCAACGGCGCAGCAGAGGGCAATAAGAATGAGTGGTGGCAACGCCTTACGGGCGATTAAACGCGGCATAGGGGCGATAAAAATGAGTGCCGCAATCGCCACGACTTTGCGTGCAGTGGGGCGATAAAAATGAGTGGCGAAGCGGTTAACGGCGATTCAACCAGGCAGGAGGGGCGATAAGAATGAGTGGGGGGCACCGCCACGGGCGACAACAGCGGCAGGGGCGGCCAAGAATGGGCGCAACGCCACATGCGGATAACGGCAGGGCGATAAGGCATGAGTGGCGGCAACGCCTTCACGGGCGAATAATCCGCAGGGGCGATAAGAATGAGCGGCGCAAACCGCCGCCACGGGCGATTAACGGAGGCAGAAAGCAATAAGAATGAAAGACGGCAATCGCGCACGGTGATTAACGGCGTACTGGGCCAATAAGAATGAGTGGCGCAACGTTTTGCGGGCAAATTAACGGCGGCAGGACAATAAGAATGAGAAGCGGTAACGCTTACGGTCGATTAACGAGGCAGGGGGGCAATAAGAATGAAAGTGGTGGGCAACGTTTTACGGGCTATTAACGGCAGAGGGGCAATAAGAATGAGTGGCGGCAACGCCACGGGCGACAACGGCAGCAGGGGGGCAATAAGAATGAGTGGCGGCAACCGCCTTTACCGGCGATTAACAGCCGCAGGGGGGCAATAAGAATGAGTGGCAGAAACACCTTACGGGCGAAACCACGTAACGGGGGCGAGAGGAATGAGGATAGCTGCCTGCGGGCAATTAACGGCGCAGGAAGCGCGATAACAATGAGTGGCGGGCAACGCGCACGGGCGATTAACGGCGGCAGGAAATAAGAATAGACTGGCGGCAACGGCTTTCACGGGCGATTAACGGCAAGTAGGGGGTCGATAAGAATAGCAGCAATCACCTTATGGCGATTAACGGCGCAACGGGGCGATAGGAATGACGTGCCGCCTTTACCTGGCAACGGCAGGAAGGCGACAATAACAGTGGCACCGCGCCACGGGCGATAACGGCGGCAGGAGGGCAATAAGAATGATTGGCGCAATCGCCTTTACGGGCGACAAAGCGAGGGGGGGGCATAAAGAATAGAGGGGCATGCCCTACAGAAGCGACAATGGCGGCAGGGAAGCAATAAGAATGAGTGGTAGGCAATCGCCTCACGGACAATATAAGTAAAGGAAGAATGAGTGAGGCAATTGCATTGACGGCTATTGACAGGCAGGAAGGTGATAAGAATGAGATGGCAACGCTTTGCGGGCGAATAACGGTGAGGGGGGCGATAAGAATGAGTGGCGCAATCCGCATGACGCAACAACGGCGGCAGGGGGGCAATAAGAATGAGTGGCAGCAATCACCACGGGCAATTAACGGCGCAGGGGGCAATAAGAATGAGTGGCGGCACGTTTACGGGCGACAACGGCAGGAAGGGATAAGAATGAGTGGCAGCAACGCTTTGCGCAAATAACGGCGAGGGGGGCGATAAGAACGAGTGGCAACGCCCACGGACGACACCGGGGCAGAGGCAACAAGAATGAGTGGCGGCAACGCCTCACGGGCTATTAACGGCGGCAGGGGGCAATAAGAATGAGAGCGCAATCGCCTTTACGGCAATTAACGGCGGCAGGGGGGCAATAAGAATGAGTGGCGGCAACGCCACGGTCGATCAACAGAGGCAAGGAGGCGATAAAAATGAGAGGGTACGCTACGGGCGAAACGGCGGCAGGAAGGCGATAAAATGTAGTGGCAGCCAATCACGGCAGGCGACAACGGCGGCAGGGGGGCGATAACAGTGCAGGGGGCGATAATAATGAGTGACGGTAACGCGTTACGGGCGAAACGGCGCAGGGGGCAATAAGAATGACTGGCGCCAACCGCCTTTGCGGGAAATTAAAGGCAGCAGGGGGGCAATAAGAATGAGGGGGCAACGCTTTACGGGCGATTAACGGCGGCAGGGGCAATAAGAATGGTGGCGCAACGCCTACGGTCGCTAACGGAGGCAGGGGGCAATAAGAATGAGTGGTGGCAACGCCACGGGCTATTAACGCAGCAGGGGGGCAATAAGAATGAGTGGCGTACCCTTACGGGCGATTAACCGGCAGGGGCAATAAGAATGAGTGGCGGCAATCACCTACGACGACACCCATGCAGGAAGGGCGATAGGAATGAGTGGCAGCCACGGGCAATTAACGGTAGGAAGGCGATAATAATGAGGGCGTAACGTTACGGGCGATTAACGGCGAGAAGGGCAATAAGAATGAATGGCGGCACCGCCTTTGCGGGCGAAACGGCGGCAAAGGGGCGATAAAATGAGTGGCGGCAATCGCCCACGGCGATTAACGGCGGCATGAAGGCGACTCAGAATGAGTGGTGGCTTTGGCTTACGGGCAAACAAGCGTAGGGGGGCGATAAGAATGAGTGGTAGGCAATGCCCACGGGCGATTAACGGCAGGGGGCGATAAAAATGAGGGTGGCAATCACCTACGGGCGATAACGGCGCAGGGGGGTGATAGGTGGCGAGTGGTGAAGCCAGCTTTACGGGCAATTAACTGCGCAGGGGGCGATAATAATGAGTGGCGGCATCGCGTTACGGGCGACAACGGCGGCAGGGGGCTAAGAATGAGTGGCGGCAACGCTTTACGGGCGATTTACGGCGCAGGGGGGCGATAAGAATGAGTGGTGGCAATCGCCTTACGGGCGATTAACGGCGCAGGGGGACGATAAATGAGTGGTGGTAACGCCTTACGGGCGATTAACGCGGCAAGGGCGATCAGAAATGGTGGTGGCTTTCGTCATACGGGCAATTAACAGCGCAGGGTGGCGATAATAATGAGTGGCGGAAATCGCGTTACGGGCGATTAAAGGGCAGGGGCAATAAGAATGAGTGGGGGCATCGCCTTAGGGCGATTAACAGCGTAGGGGGCGATAAGAATGAGTGGCGGATATTCTTACGGGAATTAATGGCGCAGAGGCAATAAGAATGAGTGGTAACGCTTTGCCGGCGATTAACGGCATAGGGCGATAAAAATGAGTGCGGCAATCGCCTACGGACTTTAAAGGCGCAGTGGGGCGATAAAAATGAGTGGCGGCTGGTCACGGCGATTAACGGCGCAGGGGGCGATAAGAATGAGTAAGGAATCGCGCACGGCGATTAACAACAGCCGCAGGGGGCAATAAGAATGAGTGGCGGCACGCCTTATGCGCGATTAACGGCGGCAGGGGGCGATATGATGAGTGGCGGCAATCGCCTACGGGCGATTAACGGCGGCAGGGGCATGCAAGAATGAGTGGCGGCACCGCGTTACGGGCGATTAACGGCAGGGGGGCAATAAGAATGAGTACGGCAATCGCGTTACGGTGACACGGCGGCACTGGGCCAATAAGAATGAGTGGCGCAACGCCTTGCGGGCAAATTAACGGCAGCAGGGGGACAATAAGAATGAGTGGCGCAACGCTTAAGCGTCGATTAACGGAGGCAGGGGGGCAATAAGAATGAGTGGTGGCAACGCCTTACGGGCTATTAACGGCAGCAAAGGGATAAGAATGAGTGGCGGCAATCGCTTACGGGCGATTAACGGCGGCAGGGGGCAATAAGAATGAGTGGCGGCAATCGCCTTACTGGCGATTAACAGCGCAGGGGGCAATAAGAATGAGTGGCAGAAATCACCTACGGGCGATTAACGGCGCACGGGGGGCGATAGGAATGAGTGAGCAAGCGTTTTGCTGCGGCAATTAACGGCGGCAGGAAGGCGATAATACGAGTGGCGGCACTGCGTTACGGGCGATAACGGCGGCAGGAGGGGCAATAAGAATGACTGGCGGCAACGCTTTACGGGCGATAACGGCAGCAGGGGTCGATAATGAGTGGCAGCAATCACCTTACGGCGATTAACGGCGGCACGGGGGCGATAGGAATGAGTGGTGCCAGTTTACGGGCAATTAACGGCGGCAGGAAGGCGATAATAATGAGTGGCGCATCGCGTCACGGGCGGACAACGGCAGCAGGAGGGGCAATAAATGATTGGCGGCATCGCCTTTACGGGCGATTAACGGCAGGAGGGGGCGATAAGAATGAGTGAGGCAACGCCTTACAGGCGATTAACGGCGGCAGGGGGCAATAAGAATGAGTGGTGCAATGCCTGGGCTACATAACGGCGCAGGGGGGCAATAAGAATGAGTGGCGTATTGCATTACGGCGATAACGCGGCAGGAAGGTGATAAGAATGAGTGGCGGTAACGCTGCGGGCGAATAACGGGCGAGGGGGGCGATAAGAATGAGTGGCGGCACGCCAGACGACAATGCGTGCAGGGGGGCAATAAGAATGAGTGGCAGCACTCTGACGGGCAATTAATGGCTGTGGGGGCAAAGAATGAGTGGCGGCAACGCCTTACGGGCGATTAACGGCGCAGGAAGGTGATAAGAATGAGTGGCGGCAATCGCCTTTGCGGCGATCAACCGGGAGGGGGCGATAAGACGAGTGGCGGCAATCGCTCACGGACGACAACCGCAGAGGGGCAATAAGAATGAGTGGTGGCAATGCTTACGGGCTTTTAACGGGCGGCAAAGGCTAAGAATGAGTGGCGGCAATGCCTACGGGCAATTAACGGCGGCAGGGGGCAATAAGAATGAGTGGCGGCACGTTTACGGTCGATCAACGGCGGCAGGGGAGGAGTAAAATGAGTGGGGCAATGCTCACGGCGATTAACGGGCGAGAAGGCGATAAAATGAGTGGCAACAATCACTCACGGGGATTAACGCGGCAGGGGGCGATAATAATGAGTAGGCAGGGGCGATAATAATGAGTACGGTAATCGTTACGGGCGATTAACGGCGGAGGGGGGCAATAATAATGACTGGCGCCAATCGCCTTGCGGGCAATTAAAGGCAGCAGGGGGCAATAAGAATGAGTGGCGGCAACGTCGGCGGGCGATTAACGGCAGGGGGCAATAAGAATGAGTGGCGGCAACGCTTACGGTCGAAACGGAGTGCAGGGGGCACAAGAATGAGTGGTGGCAACGCTTACGGGCTATTAACGGCAGGGGAACAAGAATGAGTGGCGGCAATTTTTACGTGGCGACACGGCGGCAGGGGGGTAAGAATGAGTGCGGCAATCACTACGGACGATTAACGGCGGCAGGAAGGGCGATAGGAATGAGTGGCAGCTTACGGGAACTAACGCGGTAGGGAAGGCGATAATAATGAGTGGCGGCATCGCGTTACGGGCGATTAACGGCGGGAGAAGGGCAATAAGAATGAATGGCGGCAACGCCTTTATGGGCGATTAACGGCGGCAAAGGGCGATAAAAATGAGTGGCGGCAACGCTCACGGGCGATTAACCCAAGGCATGAAGGCGATCAGAATGAGTGGTGGCTTTGGTCTTACGGGCAATTAACGGCGGTAGGGGGCGATAAGAATGAGGCAGGCAATCGCCTTACGGGCGATTAACGGCGGCAGGGGGCGATAAAAATGAGTGGTGGCAATCACCTTACGGGCGATTAACGGCGCAGGGGGTGATAGGCGAGTGGCAGCTTTCGCCTTACGGGCAATTAACGCGCAGGGGGCGATAATAATGAGTGGCGGCAATCGCGTTACGGCGATTAACGGCGGCAGGGGGCAATAAGAATGGCGGCAATCGCCTTACGGCGATTAACGGCGGCAGGGGCGATAAGAATGAGCTGGCAACGCTTCACGGGCGATTAACGGCGCAGGGGACGATAAAAATGAGTGGTGGTAATCGCCCACGGGCGATTAACGGCGGCAAGGGGGCGATCAGAATGAGTGGTGGCTTTCGTCATACGGGCAATTAACAGCGGCAGGGTGGCGATAATAATGAGTGGCGGAAATCGCGTTATGGGCGATTAACGGCGGCAGGGGGCAATAAGAATGAGTGGGGGCAATCGCCTTAGGGGCGATTAACAGCGGTAGGGGGGCGATAAGAATGAGTGGCGGATATCTCCTTACGGGCAATTAATGGCGGCAGAGGGGCAATAAGAATGAGTGGTGGCAATCGCCTTACGGGCGATTAACGGCGGCATAGGGGCGATAAAAATGAGTGCCGCAATCGCCTTACGGACTTTTAAAGGCGGCAGGGGCGATAAAATGAGTGGCGGCTGTTACGGGCGATTAACGGCGGCAGGGGGCGATAAGAATGAGTGGGGGCATCGCGTTACGGGCGATTAACAGCGGCAGGGGGGCAATAAGAATGAGTGGCGGCAATCGCCTTATGCGCGATTAACGGCGGCAGGGGGCGATAGGATGAGTGGCGGCAATCGCCACGGGCGATTAACGGCAGGGGGGCGATAAGAATGAGTGGCGGCAACCGCTGCTACGGGCGATTAACGGCGGCAGGGGGCATAAGAATGAGTATCGGCAATCGCGTTACGGTGATTAACGGCGCACTGGGCCAATAAGAATGAGTGGCGGCAATCGCCTTATGGGCAACTAACGGCGCAGGGGGGACAATAAGAATGAGTGGCGGCAACGCCTTACGGTCGATTAACGGAGGCAGGAATAAGAATGAGTGGTGGCAATCGCCCACGGCCATTAACCAGAGGGCAATAAGAATGAGTGGCGGCAACGCCTTACGGGCGATAACGGCGGCAGGGGGCAATAAGAATGAGTGATGCAATCGCCTTACTGGCGATTAACACGCAGGGGGCAATAAGAATGAGTGGCAGAAATCACCCACGGGCGATTAACGGCGGCACGGAGATAGGAATGAGTGACAGCTTCGCCTACAGGCAATTAACGGGTGCAGGAAGATAATAATGAGTGGCGGCAACGCGCACGGGCGATTAACGGCGGCAGGAGGGCAATAAGAATGACTGGCGGCAATCGCCACGGCGATTAACGGCAGCAGGGGGTCGATAAGAATGAGTGGCAGCAATCACCCACGGGCGATTAACGGCGCACGGGGCGATAGAATGAGTGGCAGCCGCCTCACGGGCAATTAACGGCGGCAGGAAGGCGATAATGAGTGGCGGCAATCGCGTCACGGGCGATTAACGGCAGGAGGGGCAATAAGAATGATTGCGGCAATCGCCCACGGGCGATTAACGGCAGGAGGGGGCGATAAGAATGAGTGGAGGCAATCGCCTTACGGCGATTAACGGCGGCAGGGGCAATAAGAATGAGTGGTGGCAATCGCCCGCTATTAACGGCGGCAGGGGGCAATAAGAATGAGTGGCTAAATTGCATACGGGCGATTAACGCGGCAGGAAGGTGATAAGAATGAGTGGCGGCAATCGCCTTATGCGCGCGGGGGCGATAAGATGAGTGGCGGCAACGCCTTACGGGCGATTAACGGCGGCAGGGGGGCGAAGAATGAGTGGCGCAACCGCCAGTACGGCGATTAACGGCGGCAGGGGGCAATAAGAATGAGTATCGGCAATCGCGCTACGGTGATTACCCGGCACAAATAAGAATGAGTGGCGGCAATCGCCCATGGCACCAACGGCGGCAGGGGGGACAATAAGAATGAGTGGCGCAACGCCTTCACGGTCGATTAACGGAGGCAGGGGCAATAATGAGTGGTGGCAATCGCCTACGGGCTATTAACGGCAGCAGAGGCAATAAGAATGAGCGGCAACGCCTTACGGGCGATTAACGGCGGCGGGGGCAATAAGAATGAGGGCGGCAACGCTTACTGGCGATTACCGCAGGGGGATAAGAAGAGTGGCAGAAATCAACTCTACGGGCGATTAACGGCGGCACGGGGGCGATAGAATGAGTGACAGCTTCGCCTTACAGAATTAACGGCGGCAGGAAGGCGATAATAATGAGTGGCGGCAATCGCGCTACGGGCGATTAACGGCGGCAGGAGGGCATAAGAATGACTGGCGCAATCGCCCACGGCGATTAACGGCAGCAGGGGTCGATAAGAATGAGTGGCAGCAATCACCTTACGGGCGATTAACGGCGGCACGGGGGCGATAGGAATGAGGCGCTCGCCCACGGGCAATTAACGCGGCGGAAGCGATAATAATGAGTGGCGGCAATCGCGTCACGGGCGATTAACGGCGGCAGGAGGGGCAATAAATGACTGGCGGCAATCGCCTACGGGCGATTAACGGGGAGGGGGGGCGATAAGAATGAGTGGAGGCACCGCCTTACAGGCGATTAAGGCGGCAGGGGGCAATAAGAATGAGTGCTGGCAATCGCCCACGGGCTATTAACGCAGGGGGCAATAAGAATGAGTGGCGGCAATTGCATTACGGGCGATTAACGGCGGCAGGAAGGTGATAAGAATGAGGGAGGCAATCGCCTTGGCGGGCTAATAACGGCGGAGGGGGCGATAAGAATAGTGGCGGCAATCGCCTTACGGACGATTAACGGCGGCAGGGGCGATAAGATGAGGGCAGCAATCACCTTATGGGCAATTAACGGCCGTAGGGGCAATAAGAATGAGTGGCGGCAATCGCCTTACGGGCGATTAACGGCGGCAGGGAAGGGATAAGAATGAGTGGCGGCAATCGCCCTATGGCGAACAACGGCGGAGGCGATAAGAATGAGTGCGGCAATCGCCCACGGACGATTAACCGGGGCAGAGGGGCACAAGAATGAGTGGTGGCAATCGCCTTACGGGCAATTAACGGCGGCAGGGGGCAATAAGAATGAGTGGCGGCATCGCCCACGGTCGATCAACGGCGCAGGAGGCGATAAAATGAGGGCGGCAATCGCCTTACGGGCGATTAACGCGGCAGGAAGGCGATAAGAATGAGTGGCAACAATCACCTTACGGGCGATTAACGGCCAGGGGGCGATAATAATGAGTGGCGGCAGGGGCGATAATGAGTGACGGTAATCGCGTTACGGGCGATTAACGGCGGCAGGGGGGCAATAATAATGACTGGCGCCAATCGCCTTATGGGCAATTAAAGGCAGCAGGGGCAATAAGAATGAGGGCGGCAACGCCTTGCGGGCGATTAACGGTGCGTGGGGCAATAAGAATGAGTGGCGGCAATCGCCTCACGGGCGATTAACGGCAGTAGGGGGCGATAAGAATGAGTGGCGGCAATCGCCTGGCGGGCTTAACGGCGGAGGGCGCGATAAGAATGAGTGGCAACAATCACCTACGGGCGATTAACGGCGGCAGGGGCGATCAATAATGAGTGGCGGCAGGGGGCGATAATAATGAGTGACGGTAATCGCGTTACGGGCGATTAACGGCGGCAGGGGGGCACAATACGGATCGCCAACGCTTTACGGGCAATTAACGGCAGCAGGGGGCAATTAGAATGAGTGGCGGCAATCGCCTTATGGCGATTAACGGCAGGGGCAATAAGAATGAGTGGCGCAATCGCCTTACGGGCATTAACGGCTGTAGGGGGCGATAAGAATGAGTGGCGGCAATCGCTTTACGGGCAATTAATGGCGGTAGGGGGCAATAAGAATGAGTGGCGGCAATCGCCTACGGTCGACAACGGAGGCAGGGGGCGATAAGGATGAGTGGCGGCATCGCCTTACTGGCGATTAACGGCGGCAGGGGGCAATAAGAATGAGTGTCGGTATTGGTGATTAACGGCGGCACGGGCCAATAAGAATGAGTGGCGGCAATCGCTCACGGCGATTAACGGCGGCACGGGGGCGATAGGAATGAGTGGCAGCCGCCTACGGGCAATTAACGGCAGCAGGGGGCGATAAGAATGAGTGGCAGTAATCACCTTACGGGCGATTAACGGCGGCAGGAAGGCGATAATAAGAGTGGCGGCAATCGCGTTACGGGCGAT
The DNA here is from genome assembly GCF_018991925.1 of Homarus americanus. Classification (NCBI taxonomy): domain Eukaryota; kingdom Metazoa; phylum Arthropoda; class Malacostraca; order Decapoda; family Nephropidae; genus Homarus; species Homarus americanus. Next base: position 40,526 of record NW_024742933.1, read on the forward strand.
TAACGGCGCAGAGGGGCAATAAGAATGACTGGCGGCAACGCCTTACGGGCGAAACGGCGGCAGGGGGCGATAAAATGAGTGGCGCAACGCCTTACGGGCGATTAACGGCGGCAACGCCTTACGGGCGATAACGCGGCAAGGGGCGATCATAATGAGTGGCGGTTTCGTCTTTACGGCAATTAACGGCGGTAGGGCGATGATAATGAGTGGCGCATTCGTTACGGGCGATTAACGGCGGCAGGGGGCAATAAGAATGAGTGGCGGTAATTGCCTTACAGGCGATTAACAGCGTAGGGGCAATAAGAATGAGTGGCGGCAATCGCCACGGCGCATTAACGGTGGCAGGGGGGCATAAGAATGAGTGGCGGCAATCGCCTTACGGCGATTAACAGCGGCACGGGGCAATAGGAAATGAGTGGCGGCAATCGCTTACCGGGTGATTAACGGCGGCAGGGGGGCGATAAGAATGGTGGTGGCATCGCCTTACGGGCGATTAACGGCGGCAGGGGCGATAAAATGAGTAGGCAATCTCCACGGGCGATTAACGGGCGCAGGGCGGTGATAGGTATGAGTGGCAGCTCTTACGGGCAATTATTCGCGGCAGGGGGCGATAATATGAGTGCGGCAATCGCGTTACGGGCGATTAACGCGGCATGAGGTGATAAGAAGGAGTGGCGGCAATCACCTTGCGGCGATTAACGGCGGCAGGGGCGATAAGAATGAGTGGCGGCAATCGCCTTACGGCCGATTAACGGCGGCAGAGGGGCAAGAATGAGTGGTGGCACCGCCTTACGGGCGATTAACGCGGCAAGGGGCGATAAATGAGTGGCGGCAATCGCCTTACGGGCTTTTAACGGCGTCAGGGGGCGATAAGAATGAGTGCCGCTTAGCCTACGGCAATTAACGGTGAAGGGGGGCGATAATAATGAGTGGCGGCACGCGTTACGGCCGAATTAACGGTGCAAGGGGCGATAAAAATGGTGGCGGCAATCGCTTGGCGGGCTTTTAACGGCGCAGGGGCGATAAATGAGTGCCGGCTTTAGCCTTACGGGCAATTAACGGCGAAGGGGGCGATAATAATGAGTGGCGCATCGCGTTACGCCGATAACCGCGGCAGAGGGGCGATAAATGAGTGGCGGCAACGCCCACGGGCGCATTAACGGCAGGGGGCAATAAGAATGAGTGGCGGCAATCGCCTTACGGGCGACAACACGCGCACGGGGGCAATAGGGAAATGAGTGGCGGCAATCGCCGCGGGTGATTAACGCGGCAGGGGGCGATAAGAATGAGTGGCGGCAACCGCGTACGGGCGATTAACGGCAAGAGGCGAATGAGGGTCGGCATCGCGTTCGGGCGATTAACGGCGCACGGGCCAAGAATGAGTGGCGGCACGCCTCACGGGCGATTAACGGCAGAAGGATAAGAATGAGTGGCGGCATCGCCTTACGGGCTTTAACGCCGGCAGGAGGCGATAAGAATGAGGTGGCGGCAATCGCCTAACAGGCGATTAACGGCGGCAGGAAGGCAATAAGAATGAGTGTCGGCAATTCTCTTACGGGCGATTAACGGCGGCAGGGGGCGATAGAATGAGTGGCAGCCGCTTTACGGGCAATTAATGGCAGCAGGGGCGATAAATGAGTGGCGCACGCGTTACGGGCGATTAACCAGGCAGAGGGGGCAATAAGATTGACTGCGGCTATCGCCTACGGGCTATTAACGGCAGCAGGGGGGCATAAGAATGAGTGGCGCAACGCTTTACGGTGATTAACGGCGGGGGGCAATAAGAATGAGTGGCGGCAACGCTCGTCGATTAACGGAGGCAGGGGGGAAATAAGAATGAGTGAGGCAACGCCTTTACGGCAACTTACGCAAGGGCAATAAGAATGAGTGGCAGTAACTTCACGGGCGATAACGGCGCAGGAAGGCGATAATAATGGTGGCGGCAATCGCGTTACGGGCGATTAACGGCAGCAGGAGGGCAATAAGAATGACTGGCGGCACGCTTTACGGGCCAAACCGGCAGGGGCGATAAAATGAGTGGCGGCAATCGCCTTACGGGCGATTAACGGCGGCAAGGGGCGATCAGAATGAGTGGCGGGTTTCGTCCACGGGCAATTAACGGCAGGGGGCGATGATAATGAGTGGCGGTATTCATGTTACGGGCGATTAACCGGCAGGGGGGCAATAAGAATGAGTGGCGTAATTGCCTTTACAGGCGATTAACAGCGGTAGGGGCAATAAGAATGAGTGGCGGCAATCGCCCACGGGCGATTAACGGTGGCAGGCATAAGAATGAGTGGCGGCAATCGCCTACGGGCGATAACACGCACGGGCAATAGGGAAATGAGTGGCGCACCGCTACGGTGATTAACGGCGCAGGGGGGCGATAAGAATGAGTTGGCACGCTTCACGGGCGATTAACGGCGGCAGGGCGATAAAAATGAGTAGGCAACTTCACGGGCGATTAACGGCGGCAGGGCGGGTGATAGGTATGAGTGGCAGCTTTCGCTTTACAGGCAATTATCTGCGCAGGGGCGATAATAATGAGTGGCGGCAATCGCGTTACGGGCGATAACGGCGCTGAAGGTGATAGAGAGTGGCGGCAATGCCCTTGCGGGCGATTAACGGCGGCAGGGGATAAGAATGAGTGGCGGCAATCGCCTTACGGACGATGGCGGCATCGCCCATATTTTAACGGCGCCAGGGGCTAAGAACGAGTGCCGGCTTTAGCCTTACGGGCAATTAACGGCGGAAGGGGCGACAATAATGAGCATAATCACGATTAACGACGGCAGAGGGGCGATAAGAATGAGTGCGGCAACGCCTACCGGCGATTAACGGTGGCAGGGGCATAAGAATGAGTGGCGGCAATACGCCTTACGGGCGATTAACAGCGCACGGAAGGAAATGAGTATGAATCGCTACGGGTGATTAAACGCGGCAGGCATAAGAATGAGTGGCGGCAACGCGGCACGGGCGATTAACGGCGGCAGGGGGCAATAAGAATGAGGGTCGGCAATGCGTTATGGGCGATTAACGGCGTCACGGGCCAATAAGAATGAGTGGCGGCAATCGCCTTACCGGCGATTAACGGCGTAGGGGGCGATAAGAATGAGTGGCGGCAATCGCCTTCACGGGCTTTAACGGCGGCAGGGAGGCGATAAGAATGAGTGGCGGCAATCGCCCAACGGCGATTAACGGCGGCAGGAAGGCAATAAGAATGAGTGTCGGCAATTCCTCACGGGCGATAACGCAGGGGGCGATAGGAATGAGTGGCAGCTTCGCCTCACGGGCAATTAATGGCAGCAGGGGGCGATAATAATGAGTGGCGGCAACGCGTTACGCGATTAACGGCGGCAGAGGGGCAATAAGATTGACTGGCGGCTATCGCCTTACGGGCTATTAACGGCAGCAGGGGGCAAGAATGAGTGCCGGCAATCGCCTTACCGGTGATTAACGGCGGGGCAATAAGAATGAGGGCGGCAACGCCCACGGTCGATTAACGGAGGCAGGGGGAAATAAGAATGAGTGGTAACGCCTTTACGGGCGATTAACGGCGGCAAGGGGGCGAAGAATGAGTGGCGGCAATCGCTCTCACGGGCAACTCTACGGCAGGGGGCAATAAGAATGAGTGGCGCAACGCCTACGGTCGATTAAAGGAGGCAGGGGGGAAATAAGAATGAGTGGTGGCACTGCCTTATGGCCTATTAACGGCGGCAGGAAGGCAATAAGAATGAGTGTCGGCAATCTCCTACGGGCGATTAACGGCGGCAGGGGGCGATAGGAATGCGCGGCCGCCTTTATGGGCAATTAATGGCAGCAGGGGGCGATAATAATGAGTGGCGGCAATCGCGTTACGGGCGATTAACGGCGGCAGAGGGGCAATAAGAATGACTGGCGGCAATCGCCTTACTGGCTATTAACGGCAGGGGGCACAAGAATGAGTGGCGGCAATCGCACGGGTGATTAACGGCGCGGTAAGAATGAGGCGGCAACGTCCTATCGAGATTAACGGCAGGAGGGGGCAATAAGAATGGTGGCGGCAATCGCCTTATGGCGATTAACGGAGATGGGGGCGATAAGAATGAGTGGTGGCATCGCCCTGGCGATTAACGGCACGGCAGGGGGGATAAAATGAGTGGCGGCAATCGCCTACGGGCGATTAACGGCGGCAAGCCGGCATCAGAATGGGGCTTTCCATGGGCAATTAACGGCGCAGGGGTGGATAATAATGAGTGGCGGCAATCGCGTTACTGGCGAATAACGGGGGCGATAAGAATGAATGGCGGCATCGCCTACAGGACCATTAACGCCGCAGAGGCAATAAGAATGAGTTGCGGAATCGCCTTAAGGGCGATTAACGGCGCAAGAGGCGATAAAATGAGCGGTGGTAATCGCTCACGGGCGATTAACGGCGGCAGGAAGGTGATAAGAATGAGTGGCAGCAACCGCCTTGCGGGCGAATAACGGCGGCAGGGGGCGATAAGAATGAGTGACGGCAACGTTCACGGATAATTAACGGCGGCAGAGGGGCAATAAGAATGAGTAGGCAATCGCCTTACCGGGCGATTAACGGCGACACGGGGGCGATAAAATGGGCGGCAATCGCCTTACCGGGCTTTTAAAGGCGGTACGGAGATAAGAATGAGTGGCGGCCGCGTTACGGGCGATTAACGGTGGCAGGTCGGGCGATAAGAACGAGTGGCGGCAATCGCGCGCGCGGTGATTATCAGCGGCAGGGGGCAATAAGAATGAGTTGCGGCAATCGCCTACGGGCGATTAACGGCGGCAAGGGGGCGATAAAATGAAGTCGGGTAACGCCTTTGGCAGCATTAACAGCGGCAGGAAGGTGATAAGAATGAGTTGGCGGCATCGCCTTGCGGGCGATTAACTGCAGGGGCGATACGAATGAGTGGCGACAATCGCTCACGGACGACTAACGGCGCAGAGGGCAACAAGAATGAGTGGTGGCAATCGCCCACGGCGAAACGGCGGCAAGGGGGGCGATAAGAATGAGTGGCGGCAATCGCCGGGCGATTAACGGCGGCAGGGGGCGATAAGAATTAGTGGCAGAATGCCTTACGGGCGATAAACGCGGCAGATGGCGATAGAATGAGTGGCGGCAACCGCTCCACGGGCTTTTAACGGCGGGGGGCGATAGAATGAGTGGCGGCTTTCGCCTTGGGCAATTAACGGCGGGCGATAATAATGAGTGGCGGCAACAGGTTACGCCTAATAACGACGGTAAAGGGAATAAGAATGAGTGGCGGCAACGTCCGAACAAGCGATCAACGGCGGCAGGGGGGCGATAAGAATGAGTGGCGCAATCGCCCACGGGCATTAACGGCGGCAGGGGGCAATAAGAATGAGTGGCGGCACCTTCACGGGCGATTAACGGCGGCAGGGGGCGATAAGAATAAGTGGTGGCAATCGCCTGGGCGCGATAAGAATGAGGCGGCGTCAACCACGTTACGGGCGATAACGGCGGCAGGGGGGAAGTAAGAGTGTCGGCAATCGCGTTACGGCGATTAACGGCGGCAGAGGGCAATAAGAATGAGTGGCAATGCCCACGGATATCAACGGGGCGATAAAATGATTGATGGCAATCGCCTCACGGGCGATTAACGGCGGCAGGAAGCGACAAGAATGAGTGTCAAGAATCCTCACGGGCGATTAACGCGTAGGGGGGAAATAAGAATGAGTGGCGGCAATCGCCCGCCGATTAACGGCGGCAGGAAGGCAATAAGAATGAGTGTCGGCAATTCTCACGGGCGATTAACGGCGGCAGGGGGGCGATAAGAATGAGTGGCGGCAACGCCTTGGGCGATAAGAGGCGACGCCACCACGTTACGGGCGATTAACGGCGGCAGGGGAAGTAAGAATGAGTGTCGGCAATCGCGTTACGGGCGATTAACGGCGGCAGAGGGGCAATAAGAATGAGTGGTGGAATCGCCTTACGGGCGATTAACGGCGGCAAGGGCGATAAAATGATTGATGGCAATCGCCCACGGGCGATAACGGCGGCAGGAAGGCAATAAGAATGAGTGTCGGCAATTCTTACGGGCGATAACGGCGGTAGTAGGAATGAGTGGTGGCAACGCTACGGGCGATTAACGGCGGCAGGAAGGCAATAAGAATGAGTGTCGGCAACCCCTTACGGCGATTAACGGCGGCAGGGGGCGATAGGAATGAGTGGCAGCTGCCTTACGGGCAATTAATGCAGGAGGGGCGATAATAATGAGTGGCGGCAATCGCGTTACGGGCGATTAACGGCGGCAGAGGCAATAGATTGACTGGCGGCTATCGCTCTACGGGCTATTAACGGCAGCAGGGGGGCAAAGAATGAGTGGCGGCACGTCACGGGTGATTAACGGCGGGGGGCAATAAGAATGAGGCGGGCGGCAATGCCTTCACGGTCGATTAACGGAGGCAGGGGGAAATAAGAATGAGTAGGCAACCGCCACGGCCGATTAACGGCGGCAAGGGGGCGATAAGAATGAGTGGCGCAATCGCCTTACGGGCAACTTACGGCAGGGGCAAAGAATGAGTGGCGGCAACGCCTTACGGTCGATTAAAGCGAGTGCAGGGGAAATAAGAATGAGTGGTGGCAATTGCCTTGGCGATTAACGGCAGGAAGGCATAAGAATGAAAAGGCACTTACGGCGATTAACGGCGGCAGGGGCGATAGAATGCGTGGCAGCCGCCTTGCGGGCAATTAACGGCAGCAGGGGGCGATAATAATGAGTGGCGGCAATCGCGCTTACGGCGATTAACGGCGCAGAGGGGGCAATAAGAATGACTGGCGGCAACCGCCTTACGGGCTATTAACGGCAGCAGGGGGCAATAAGAATGAGTGGCGGCAATCGCCTTACGGCGATTAACGGCGGCAGGGGGCAATAGAATGAGTGGCGGCAACGCCTTACGGGCGATTAACGGCGGCAGGGGGGCAATAAGAATGAGTGTCGGCAATCGCCTTGCGGGCGATTAACGGCAGATGGGGGCGATAAGAATGAGTGGTGGCACCGTCTTACGGGCGATTAACGGCGGCAGGGGGCGATAAAAATGAGTGGCGGAATCGCCTTACGGGCGATTAACGGCGGCAAGCGGGCGATCAGAATGAGTGGCGGCTTTCTCTGGCGGGCAATAACGGCAGCAGGGGGGATAATAACGAGTGGCGGCAATCGCGTTACGGGCGATTAACGCAGGGGGCGATAAGAATGAATGGCGGCAATCGCCTTAGGGACCATTAACGCCGCAGAGGCAATAAGAATGAAGTTAGGAATCGCCTACGGGCGATTAACGGCGCGAGGCGATAAAATGAGTGGTGGTAACGCCTTACGGGCGATTAACGGCGGCAGGAAGGTGATAAGAATGAGGGCAGCAACGCCTTGCGGGCGAATAACGGCGGCAGGGGGCGATAAGAATGAGTGGCGGCACCGCTTACGGATAATTAACGCGCAGAGGGGCAGAATGAGTGGTGGGAACCGCTTCACGGGCGATTAACGGCGACAAGGGGGCGATAAAAATGAGTGGCGGCACGTTTACGGGCTTTTAAAGGCGGTAGGGCGGAGATAAGAATGAGTGGCGGCTTTCGCGTTACGGGCGATTAACGGCGGCAGGTCGGGCGATAAGAACGAGTGGCGGCAATCGCGTTACGGGCGATTATCAGCGGCAGGGGCAATAAGAATGAGTCTGGCAATCGCCTTACGGGCGATTAACGGCGGCAAGGGGGCGATAAAAATGAGTCGCGGTAATCGCCTTACGGGCGATTAACAGCGGCAGGAAGGTGATAGAATGAGTGGCGTACCGCCTTGCGGGCGATTAACTTCGCAGGGGGCGATATGAATGAGTGGCGACAACGCCCACGGACGACTAACGGCGGCAGAGGGCAATAAGAAGAGTGGTGGCAATCGCCCACGGGCGATTAACGGCGGCAAGGGGCGATAAGAATGAGGAGCGCAACGCCTTACGGGCGTTTAAAGGCGCAGGCGGAGATAAGAATATGGGCGGCTAGCCGTTGCGCGCATTAACGGCAGGGGGGGCGATAAGAATTCAGGCGGCATCGCTCACGGCGATTAACGCGCAGATGGCGCATAAGAATGAGTGGCGGCAACCGCTTTACGCAGGTTTTAACGGCGGCAGGGGCGATAAGAATGAGTGGCGGCCGCCACGGCAATTAACGGCGGCAGGGGGGCGATAATACGAGGGCGCAACGCGTCGCCCTAACGCGATTCACGGTAGGGGGCAATAAGAATGAGGGCGGCACACACCACGGCAAATTAACGCGCAGGGGGCAATAAGAATGTGGCAGCAACGCTTACGGCGATTAACGGTGCAGGGGGCGATAAGAATGAGTGGCGCAACGCTTTACGGGCGATAAGAATGAGTGGCGTCAACCACGTTGCGGGCGACAACGGCGGCAGGGGGAAGTAAGAGGTCGGCAATCGCGCAGTACGGCGACATTAACGGCGGCAGAGGGCAATAAGAATGAGTGGTGGCACCGCCTTACGGGCGATTAACGGCGCAAAGGGGCGATAAAAATGATTGATGGCAACGCTCACGGCGATTAACGGCGCAGGAAGGCAACAAGAATGAGTGTCGGCAACTCCACGGCGATTAATGGCGTAGGGGAAATAAGAATGAGTGGAGGCAATCGCCTTACGGGCGATTAACGGCGCAGAGAAGGCAATAAGAATGAGTGTCGGCAATTTCTTACGGGCGATTAACGGCGGCAGGGGGCGATAGGAATGAGTGGCAGCTTTCGCCTTACGGGCAATTAATGGCAGCAGGGGCGATAATAATGAGTGGCGGCAACCGCGTTACGGGCGATTAACGGCGGCAGAGGGGGCAATAAGATTGACTGGCGCTATCGCCTTACGGGCTATTAACGGCAGCAGGGGGGCAATAAGAATGAGTGGCGGCAATCGCCTTACGGGTGATTAACGGCGGGGGCAATAAGAATGAGGCGGCAACGCTCACGGTCGATTAACGGAGGCAGGGGGAAATAAGAATGAGTGGTGGCAACGCCTTACGGCGATTAACGGCGCAAGGGGGGCGATAAGAATGAGTGCGCGCAACGCCTTACGGGCAACTTACGGCAGGGGGGCAATAAGAATGAGTGGCGGCAACGCCACGGTCGATAACAAAGGAGTGCAGGGAAATAAGAATGAGTGAGGCAATTGCCTATGGGCGATTAACGGCGCAGGAAGGCAATAAGAATGAGTGTCGGCAATTCCTTACGGGCGATTAACGGCGCAGGGGGCGATAGGAATGCGTGGCAGCTGCCCTGCGGGCAATTAATGGCAGCGGGGGGCGATAATAATGAGTGGCGGCAATCGCGTTACGGGCGACAACGGCGGCAGAGGGGCAATAAGAATGACTGGCGCAACCGCTCACGGGCATTAACGGCAGCAGGGGGCAATAAGAATGAGTGGGGCAACGCCTTAAGGTGATTAACGCGGCAGGGGGCAATAAGAATGAGTGGCGGCAATCGCCTCACGGGCGATTAACGGCGGCAGGGGGCAATAAGAATGAGTGGCGGCAACGCCTTACGGGCGATTAACGGCAGATGGGGGCGAGAATGAGTGGTGGCACTGCTCCACGGCGATTAACGGCGCAGGGGGCGATAAAAATGAGTAAGTCGGCAACGCCTGCACGGCGCGATTAACGCGCAAGCGGCGATCAGAATGAGTGGCGGCCTCTTGCGGGCAATTAATGGCAGTTGGGGATAATAAGAGTGCGCACCGCGTTACGGGCGATTAACGAGCAGGGGGCGATAAGAATGAGTGGTGGTAATCGCTCACGGGCGATTAACATGCAGGAAGAAGATAAGAATGAGTGGCAGCAATCGCCTTGCGGGCGAATAACGGCGGCAGGAGCGATAAGAATGAGTGGGGCAACGCCTACGGATAATTAACGCGCAGAGGGCAATAAGAATGAGTGGTGGCAATCGCCTTACGGGCGATTAACGGCGACAAGGGCGATAAAATGAGTGGCGGCAATCGCCTTACGGGCTTTAAAGGCGTAGGCGAGATAAGAATGAGTGCGGCTGCTACGGCGATTAACGCGCAGGTCGGTATAAGAACGGTGGCGGCAATCGCGTTACGGGCGACATCAGCGCAGGGGGCAATAAGAATGAGTTAGGCACCGCCTTATTGGCGATTAACGCGCAAGGGGCGATAAAATGAGTAGCGGTAATCGCCCACGGGCGATTAACAGCCGCAGGAAGGTGATAAGAATGAGTGGCGTAACGCCTTTGCGGGCGATTAACCGGCAGGGGGGCGATACGAATGAGTGACGACAATCGCCTTACGGACGACTAACGGCGGTAGAGGGCAATAAGAATGAGTGGTGGCATCGCCTTACGGGCGATTAATGGCGGCAAGGGGGCGATAAGATGAGTGGCGGCAATCGCCTTCACGGGCGTTTAAAGGCTGCAGGGCGGAGATAAGAAATGAGGCGGCTGGCACGGGCGATTAACGGCGGCAGGGGGGGCGATAAGAATTATGGCGCAATCGCCTACGGGCCATTAACGGCGGCAGATGGCGATAAGAATGAGTGGGCAGCAAACCGCCTACGCTTTTTAACGGCGGCAGGGGGCGATAAGATGAGTGGCGGCTGCGGCGACGGCGATTAACGACGGTAGATAAGAATGAGTGGCGTTGCTCGCTTCACGGGCAATTAACGGCGGCAGGGGGCGATAATAATGAGTGGCGGCACCGCAGTTACGCCTATTAACGACGGTAGGGGGCAATAAGAATAGTGGGGGGCAACCGCCCTAACAGGCGATTAACGCGGCAGGGGCGATAAGAATGAGAGTGGCGCAACGCGTTAAGGCGATAAGAATGAGTGGCGTCAACCACGCTACGGGCGATTAACGGCGGCAGGGGGAAGTAAGAATGAGTGTCGGCAACGCGTTACGGGCGATTAACGCGGCAGAGGGGCAATAAGAATGAGTGGTGGCAACGCCTTACGGGCGATTAACGGCGGCAGGAAGGCAATAAGAATGAGTGTCGGCAATTTCACGGGCGATTAACGGCGCAGGGGGGCGATAGGAATGAGTGGCAGCCGTCTTACGGGCAATTAATGGCAGGGGGGCGATAATAATGAGTGGCGGCAACGCGTACGGGCGATTAACGGCGGCAGAGGCAATAAGATTGACTGGCGGCTATCGCCTTACGGGCTATTAACGGCAGCAGGGGGCTAAGAATGAGTGGCGGCAACGCTTACGGGTGATAACGGCGGGGGCTAAGAATGAGTGGCGGCAACGCCTTACGGCCCATTAACGGAGGCAGGGGAAATAGGATCGAGTGGTGGCAACGCCACGGGCGATTAACGGCGGCAAGGGGCGATAAGAATGAGTGGCGGCATCGCTTTACGGCACCACGCAGGGGGCAATAAGATGAGTGGCGGCAACGCTCACGGTCGAATAAAAGGAGGCAGGGGGAAATAAGAATGAGTGGTGGCAATTGCCTTATGGGCGATTAACCTATGCAGGAAGGCAATAAGAATGAGTGTCGGCAATCTCCTTACGGGCGATTAACGGCGGCAGGGGGCGATAGGAATGCGTGGCAGCTGCCTTGCGGGCAATTAATGGCAGGGGGGCTGAAATAACGAGTGGCGGCAACGCGCACGGGCGATTAACGCGGCAGAGGGGCAATAAGAATGACTGGCGCAACGCCTTACGGCTGATTAACGGCAGCAGGGGGGCAATAAGAATGAGTGGCGCAATGCCTTACGGTGATTAACGGCGGCAGGGGGGCAATAAGAATAGTGGCGGCAATCGCCTTACGGGCGCGACAACGGCGGCAGGGGGCAATAAGAATGAAGTGGCGGCAATCGCCTGGCGGGCGATTAACGGCAGATGGGGGCGATAAGAATGAGTGGTGGCAATCGTCCTTACGGGCGATTAACGGCGGCAGGGGGCGATAAAATGAGTGTCGGCAACACCTTACGGCGATTAACGCGGCAAGCGGGCGATCAGAATGAGTGGCTGCTTTCCTGCGGGCACAACGGCAGCAGTTGGGGGATAATACGAGTGGCGGCAATCGCGTTACGGCGATTAACGGGGGCAGGGGCGATAAGAATGAGTGGTGGTATCGCTCACGGGCGATTAACGCGGAGGAAGGTTATAAGAATGAGTGGCAGCAATCGCCTTAGCGGAAGAAGGCGGCAGGGGAGGCGATAAGAATGAAAAGTAACGCCTTACGGATACCACCCAAGTGCAGAGGGCAATAAGAATGAGTGGTGGCAACGCTCACGGCGATTAACGGCGCAGGCAAGCGATAAAAATGAGGGCGGCAATCGCTCACGGCTTTTAAAGGCAGGGCGGAGATAAGAATGAGTGGGCGGCCGCGACGGGCGATTAACGCGGCAGGTCGGGCGATAAGAACGAGTGGCGCAACGCGTTACGGCCATTATCAGCGCAGGGGGCAATAAGAATGAAGCAGGCACCGCCTTATTGGCGATTAACGGCGGCAAGGGGCGATAAAATGAGTAGCGGTAACGCCTTACGGGCGACAACAGCGCAGGAAGGTGATAAGAATGAGTGGCGGCACCGCCTTCGCGGCGACACTCGGGGCATGAATGAGTGACGACAATCGCCTTACGGACGACTAACGGTAGAGGGGGCAATAAGAAGAGGTGGCAACGCCTACGGGCGATTAATGGCGGCAAGGGCGATAAGAATGAGTGGCGCAATCGCCTACGGGCGTTTAAAGGCGGCAGGGCGGAGAAGAATGAGTGGCGGCCGCGTTACGGGCGATTAACCGGCAGGGGGGCGATAAGAATGTGACGCACGGCCATACACTACGGCAGACATGCAAGAATGATACACACGGCCTTTTAACGCAGCAGGGGGCGATAAGAATGATTTGCCAGGTTACAGGCGATAAGAATGAGTGGCGTCAACCACGTTACGGGCGACACCATGAAGTAAACAAAGGCGGCATGGAAGCGTTAGAAATAAGAATGAAGGGTGCAACGCCACGGGCGATAAAAGCAGGAAGGCAATAAGAATGATGTCGGCAATCTCTACGGGCGATTAACGCGGCAGGGGGGTGATGAATGAGTGGCAGCTGCCACGGGCAATTAACGGCAGCGAGGGGGCGATAATAATGAGTGGCGGCAACGCGCTACGGGCGACTGTCGGCGGCAGAGGGGCAATAAGATTGACTGGCGGCTATCGCCTTACGGGCTATTAACGCGCAGGGGGGCAATAAGAATGAGTGGCGGCAACGCCTTCACGGGTGATTAACGGCGGGGGCGACTAATACGAGTGGCGGCAATCGCGTTACGGGCGAAACGGGGGCAGGGGGCGATAAGAATGAATGGCGGCAATCGCCTTTGCGACCACACGCTGCAGAGGGCAATAAGAATGAAGTTAGGCAACATCCCTTTACGGGCGATTAACGGCAAGCGAGGCGATAAAATGAGGTAAATGCTCACGGGCGATTAACGGCAGGAAGGTGATAAGAATGAGTGGCAGCAATCGCTCGCGCGAATAACGGCGATAAAATGAGGCAAATCGCCTTACGGATAATAACGCAGAGGGCAATAAGAATGAGTGGTGGCACGCCTACGGGCGATTAACGGCGACAAGGGGGCGATAAAATGAGTGGCGGCAACGCGCGGCTTTAAAGGCGATAGGCGGAGATAAGAATGAGTGGCGGCTGTTACGGGCGATAACGGCAGGTCGGGCGATAAGAACGAGTGGCGGCAATCGCGTACGGGCGATTATCAGCGGGGGGCAATAAGAATGAGTTAGGCAATCGCTTACGGCGATTAACCGGCAAGGGGCGATAAAATGAAAGTCGCGTAATCGCTTTACGGGCGATTAACAGCGCAGGAAGGTGATAACAATGAGTGGCGGCAACGCCTTTGCGGCATTAACCTCGCAGGGGGATGAATGAGACGGCAAACGCCTACGGACGACTAACGGCGGCAGAGGGCAATAAGAATGAGTGGCAACGCTTTACGGGCGATAATGGGGCGATAAGAATGAGTGGCGCAACGCCTACGCGGCGTAAAGGCGGCAGGGCGGAGATAAGAATGAGTGGCGGCTGCGTTACGGGCGATTAACGGCGCAGGGGGCGATAAGAATAGTGGCGGCAACGCTCACGGGCGATTAACGGCGGCAGATGGCGATAAGAATGAGTGGCGGCAACCGCCTACGGGCTTTAACGGCGGCAGGGGGCGATAAGAATGAGTGGCGGCTGCGTTACGGGCGATTAACGACGGCAGGGGTGATAAGAATGAGTGGCGGCTTCGCTTACGGGCAATTAACGGCGGCGAGGGGCGATAATAATGAGTGGGCGCGCAATGCCACGCCTGACTAACGACGGTAGGGGGGCAATAAGAATATGGGCGCAACCGCCCAACAGGCGATTAACGGCGCAGAGGATAAGAATGAGTGGGCGCACCGTTACGGGCGATAAGAATGAGTGGCGTCAACCACGCACGGGCGATTAACGGCGGCAGGGGGAAGTAAGAATGAGTGTCGGCACGCGTTACGGGCGATTAACCGCGGCAGAGGGCAATAAGAATGAGTGGTGGCAACGCTTACGGGCGATTAACGGCGGCAAGGGGGCGATAAAATGATTGATGGCAACGCTTACGGGCGATTAACGGCGGCAGGAAGGCAATAAGAATGAGTGCCCGGCGGCGATTAACGGCGGTAAAGGAATAGTGGTGGTAACGCCTACGGGCGATTAACGGCAGGAAGGCAAGAATGAGTAACGGCAATTTACGCGATTAACGGCGGCAGGGGGTGATAGGAATGGTGGCAGCGCTTTACGGGTACACGGCAGCAGGGGGCGATAATAATGAGTGGCGGCAACGCGTTACGGGCGATTAACGGCGCAGAGGGGCAATAAGATTGACTGGCGGCTATCGCTTACGGGCTATTAACGCAGCAGGGGGCAATAAGAATGAGTGGCGGCAACGCCTCACGGGTGATAACGGCGGGGGCAATAATAATGAGTGGCGGCAACGCGTTACGGCGACAACGGGGCAGGGGGCGATAAGAATGAATGGCGGTACCGCCTTGCGGACCATTAACGGCTGCAGAGGGCAATAAGAATGAGTTGGAGGCAACGCTTACGGGCGATTAACGGCAAGGAGGCGTAATGAGTGGTGTAATGCCTACGAGCGACAACGGCGGCAAAGGTAAGAATGAGTGGCAGCAACGCCTGCGGGCGAATAACGCGGCAGGGGGGCGATAAGAATGAGTGGCGGCAACGCTTCACGGATAATTAACGGCGCAGAAGGCAATAAGAATGAGTTGGCAACGCCTTTACGGGCGATAACGGCGACAAGGGGCGATAAAATGAGTGGCGGCAATCGCAGGCTTTTAAAGGCGATAGGCGGAGATAAGAATGAGTGGCGGGCGTTACGGGCGATTAACGCGGCAGGTCGGGCGATAAGAACGAGTGGCGCGCAATCGCGTTACGGCGACACGCGCAGGGGCAATAAGAATGAAGTGTGCAACGCTTCACGGGCGATTAACGGCGGCAAGGGGCGATAAAATGAAGTCGCGTAACGCCTTACGGGCGATTAACAGCGCAGGAAGGTGATAAGAATGAGTGGCGGCAAACGCCTTGCGGGCGATTAATTTCGGCAGGGGGCGATACGAATGAGTGGCGGCAATCGCCTTTACGGACGACTAACGGCGAGGGGCAATAAGAATGAGTGGTGGCATCGCCTTACGGGCGAAACGGCGGCAAGGGGGCGATAAGAATGAGTGGCGGCAACGCTTTACGGGCGTTTAAAGGCGCAGGGCGGAGATAAGAATGAGTGGCGGCCAAGGCACGCATTAACGGCGCAGGGGGCGATAAGAATGAGTGGCGAACCGTTTACGGGCGATAACGGCTGCAGATGGCGATAAGAATGAGTGGCGGCACCGCGTTACGGCGATAACGGCAGCAGGGGGCAATAAGAATGAGTGTCGGCAACGCGTTACGGGTGATTAACGGCGCACGGGCCAATAAGATGAGTGCGGCAATCGCCTTACGAACGATTAACGGCGGTTGGGGGCGATAAGAATGAGTGGCGGCAACGCCTTACGCCATTAACGCGGGCAGGGCGATAAGAATGAGTGGCGGCAACGCCATTCGGGTGATAAACCGGCAGGAAGGCAATAAGAATGAGTGGCGCAACGCTTACGGGCGCATTAACGGCGGAGGGGGCAATAAGAATGAGGCGGCAGTCACCATACGGCGACAACGGCGGCAGGAAGGCGATAATACGAGTGGCGGCACCGCGCAGGGCGACACGGCAGGAGGGGCAATAATAATGAGTGGCGGCAACGCGTTACGCTTTAACGACGGTAGGGGGCAATAAGAATGAGTGGCGCAATGCTCAAACAGGCGATTAACGGCGGCAGGGGCGATAAGAATGAGTGGCGGCAACGCCTTTACGGGAATTAACGCGCAGGGGGGGGCGATAAGAATGAGGGGCAACGCTTACGGGCGATAAGAATGAGGGCGGCAACCACGTTACGGCGACAACGGCGGCAGGGGAAGTAAGAATGAGTGTCGGCAATCGCGTTACGGCGATTAACGGCGGCAGAGGGCAATAAGAATGGTGGTGGTACCGCCTTACGGGCGATTAACGGGCGCAAGGGGCGATAAAATGAGTGACGGCACGCTTACGGGCGATTAACGGTGGCAGGAAGGTGATAAGAATGAGTGGCAGCAACGTTTTCGCGGGCGAATAACGGCGGCAGGGGGCGATAAGAAGAGTGGATGCAACGCTTACGGATACCACGCAGAGGGCAATAAGAATGAGTGGTGGCAACGCCTTACGGGCGATTAACGGCACAAGGCGATAAAAATGAGTGGCAGCAATCGCTTACGGCGATAACGGCGCAAGGGGCGATAAGAATGAGTGGCGGCAACGCCTTACGGGCAACTTACGCAGCAGGGGCAAGAATGAAAGTGGTGGCAAACGCTCACGGTCGATTAAAGGAGGCAGGGGGAAATAAGAATGAGTGGTGGCATTGCCTTATGGGCGATAACGGCGGCAGGAAGGCAATAAGAATGAGTGTCGGCAATTCCTTACGGGCGATTAACGGCGCAGGGGGCGACAGGAATGCGGCAGCCGCCTTTGGGCAATTAACGGCAGCAGGGGGCGATAATAATGAGTGGCGGCAACGCTTACGGCTATTAACGGCAGCAGGGGGCAAGAATGAGTGGCGCAATCGCCTACGGGTGATTAACGGCGGCAGGGGGCAATAAGAATGGCGGCTTTCTTGCGGGCAATTAACGGCAGCAGGGGGGATAATAATGAGTGGCGGCAATCGGCTACGGGCGATTAACGGGGGCAGAGGGGGCGATAAGAATGAATGGCGCAACGTCTGCGGACCATTAACGGCCGCAGAGGGCAATAAGAATGAGTTGGCAATCGCCTAACGGGCGACAACGGCGGCGAGGCGAAAAAATGAGTGGTGGTAATCGCTTACGGGCGATTAACGCAGGAAGGTGATAAGAATGAGTGGCAGCAACGCTTTGCGGGCGAATAACGGCAGGGGAGATAAGAATGAGTGGCGGCAACGCCACGGATAATCTACCGGGGCAGAGGGCAATAAGAATGAGTGAGGCAACGCCTTGACGGGCGATTAACGGCGACAAGGGCGATAAAAATGAGTGGCGGCAATCGCTTTACGGGCTTTCGATAGGCGGGATAAGAATGAGTGGCGTCATACGGCGATTAACGGCGCAGGTCGGCGATAAGAACGAGTGGCGCAACGGTTACGGCGATTATCAGCGCAGGGGGCAATAAGAATGATTGGCATCGCCTTACGGGCGATTAACGGCGGCAAGGGGCGATAAAATGAGTCGCGGTATCGCCTACGGGCGATTAACAGCGGCAGGAAGGTGATAAGAATGAGTGGCGCAATCGCCTTTGCGGGCGATTAATTTCCGGCAGGGGGCGACACGAATGAGTGGCGGCAACGCTCACGGACGACTAACGGCGCAGAGGGCAATAAGAATTGAGTGGAGGCAACGCCTTACGGGCGATTAATGGCGCAAGGGGCGATAAGAATGAGTGGCGGCAATCGCCTTACGGGCGTTTAAAGGCGGCAGGGCGGAGATAAGAATGAGTGGCGGCGGCGTTACCGGCGATTAACGGCGGCAGGGGGCGATAAGAATGAGTGGCGGCAATCCCACGGGCGATTAACGGCGGCAGATGGCGATAAGAATGAGTGGCGGCACCGCGCTACGGGCGATTAACGGGCAGGGGGGCAATAAGAATGAGTGCCGCAACGCGTTACGGTGACAACGGCGCACGGGCCAATAAGATTGAGTGGGCGGCAACGCTTAACGATAACGGCGGTTGGGGGCGATAAGAATGAGTGGCGGCAACGCTTACGGCTATTAACGGCAGCAGGGGGCAATAAGAATGAGTGGCGGCAAACGCCTTACGGGCGATTAACGGCGGCAGGAAGGGCAATAAGAATGGCGCAACGCTTACGGGCGACACGGCGGCAGGGGGGCAATAAGAATGAGTGGCGGCAGTCACCAACGGGCGATTAACGGCGGCAGGAAGGCGATAATAATGAGTGGCGGCAATCGCGTTACGGGCGATTAACGCGGCAGGAGGGGATAATAATGAGTGCGCACCGCAGCCGCGGCTTATTAACGACGACGGTAGGGGGGCAATAAGAATGAGTGGCGCAATGCCCTAACAGGCGATTAACGGCGGCAGGGGGCGATAAGAATGAGTGGCGCACGCTTACGGGCAATTAACGGCGGCAGGGGGGCGATAAGAATGAGTGGCGGCAATGCCTTACGGGCGATAAGAATGAGTGCGCAACCACGCTACGGGCGATTAACGGCGCAGGGGGAAGAAGAATGAGTGTCGGCAATCGCGTTACGGGCGATTAACGCGGCAGAGGGCAATAAGAATGGTGGCAACGCCTTACGGCGATCAACGGCGGCAAGGCGATAAAATGAGTGACGGCAATGCCTTGGGCGATTAACGGGGCAGGAAGGTGATAAGAATGAGTGGCAGCAACGCTTTGCGGGCGAATAACGGCGGCAGGGGGCGATAAGAATGAGCGGCGGCAACGCTTACGGATATTAACGGCGGCAGAGGGGCAAAAGAATGAGTGGGGCAACGCTTACGGCGACAATGCACAAGGGGCGATAAAATGAGTGGCGGCAATCGCCCACGGGCTTTTAAAGGCGGTAGGCGGAGATAAGAATGAGTGGCGGCTGCGTTACGGCGCATTAACGGCGGCAGGTCGGGCGATAAGAACGAGTGGCGGCAACGCGTTACGGCGATTATCAGCGGCAGGGGGGCAATAAGAATGATAGGCATCGCCTTTACTGGCGACACGGCGAAGGGGGCGATAAAAATAGTGGTGGCAACGCCACGGGCGATAATGGCGGCAGGGGGCGATAAGAATAGTGGCGGAAACGCTTTCACGGCGACACAGCGTGAAGGGGTGATAAGAATGAGTGGAGGGTAACGCTTGCGGGCGATACCGCAGGGGCGATAAGAGTGGCGACAACGTTTACGGACGACTAACGGCGGCAGAGGGCAATAAGAATGGTGGTGGCAACGCTTTACGGGCGAAACGGCAGGGGCGACAAGAATTAGTGGCGGAAACGCCTTTACGGGCGATTAACGGCGCAGATGGCGATAAGAATGAGTGGCGCAACCGCCTTACGGGCTTTTTAACGGCGGCAGGGGGCGATAAGAATGAGTGGCGGCTGCCTTACGGGCAATTAACGGCGGCAGGGGGGATAATAATGAGTGGCGGCATACGGCTTGATTAACGACGGTAGGGGGCAATAAGAATGAGTGGCGGCAACGCCCTAACAGGCGATTAACGGCGGCAGGGGGCGATAAGAATGAGTGGCGGCAACGCCTTACGGGCAATTAACGGCGGCAGGGGGGCAATAAGAATGAGTGGCAGCAATGCCTTACGGGCGATTAACGGCGGCAGAGGGGCAATAAGAATGAGTGGTAACGCTTTACGGGCGATTAACGGGCAAGGGGCGATAAAATGATGATGGCAATGCCACGGGCGATTAACGGCGGCAGGAAGGCAATAAGAATGAGTGTCGGCAATCTCACGGGCGATTAACGGCGTAGGGAAATAAGAATGAGGGCGCAATCGCCTTACGGGCGATTAACGGCGGCAGGAAGGCAATAAGAATGAGTGTCGGCAACTCCCTTACGGGCGATTAACGGCGGCAGGGGGGTGATAGGAATGAGTGGCAGCTGCCTTACGGGCAATTAATGGCAGCAGGGGCGAAAAATGAGTGGCGGCAATCGCGTTACGGGCGATAAGAATGAGTGGCGTCAACCACGCGGCGATAACGGCGGCAGGGGAAGTAAGAATGAGTGTCGGCAATCGCGTTACAGGCGATAACGGCGGCAGAGGGCAATAAGAATGAGTGGTGGCAATTCTTACGGGCGATTAACGGCGGCAAGGGGCGATAAAAATGATTGATGGCAACGCCTCACGGGCGATTAACGGCGCAGGAAGGCAATAAGAATGAGTGTCGGCAATTCTTACGGGCGATTAACGGGTAGGGGGAAATAAGAATGAGTGGGTTCAATCGCCTTACGGGCGATTAACGGCGCAGGAAGGCAATAAGAATGAGTGTCGGCAATTCCTCACGGGCGATTAACGGCGGCAGGGGGGATAGAATGAGGGCAGCCGCTTACGGGCAATTAATGGCAGCAGGGGGCGATAATAACGAGTGGGGGCAATCGCGCGCGGGCGATAACGGCGCAGAGGGGGAGTAAGATTGACTGGCGGCACGCTTACGGGTTAACGGCGGCAGGGGGGGCAATAAGAATGAGTGGCGGCACGCTTACGGCGATTAACGGCGGGGGCAATAAGAATGAGTGGCGGCACGCTCACGGTCGATTAACGGAGGCAAGGGGAAATAAGAATGAGTGGTGGCACCGCTTACGGGCGATTAACGGCGGCAAGGGGCGATAAGAATGAGTGGCGGCAACGCTACGGGCAACTTACGCAGGGGGCAAAGAATGAGTGGTGGCAATGGTTTTACGGTCGATTAAAGGAGGCAGGGGGAAATAAGAATGAGTGGTGGCAACTGCCTTACGGGCGATTAACGGCGGCAGGAAGGCAATAAGAATGAGTGTCGTACCCTACGGGCGATTAACGGCGGCAGGGGGCGATAGGAATGCGGGCGCGCTTGCGGGCAATTAACGGCAGCAGGGGGCGATAAAATGAGTGGCGGCAACGCTCACGGGCTATTAACGGCAGGGGGGATAAGAATGAGTGGCGGCAATCGCCTTACGGGCGATAACGGCGGCAGGGGGCAATAAGAATGAGTGGCGGCAACGCCTTACAGGCGATTAACGGCGGCAGGGGGCGATAAGAATGAGTGGTGGCAATCGCCCACGGGCGATAACGGGCAGGGGGCGATAAAATGAGTGGCGGCGCAATTGCCTACGGGCGATAACGGCGGCAAGCGGGCGATCAGAATGAGTGGCGCTTTCTTGCGGGCAATTAACGGCAGGGGGGATAATAATGAGTGGCGGGAAACGCGACGGGCGTTTAACGGGGGCAGGGGGGCGATAAGAATGAATGGCGGCAATCGCCTTACGGATAATTAACGCGCAGAGGGCAATAAGAATGAGGCGGCAACGCTCACGGGCGCATTAACGGCGACAAGGGGGCGATAAAAATGAGTGGCGGCAACGCTTTACGGGCTTTAAAGGCGGTAGGGGGGAGATAAGAATGAGTGGCGGCTGCGTTACGGGCGATTAACCGCTGCAGGTCGGGCGATAAGAATGAGTGGCGGCAATCGCGCACGGGCGATTAACAGCGCAGGGGCAATAAGAATGAGTTAGGCAATCGCCTGGGCGATTAACGGCGGCAAGGGCGATAAAATGAGTCGCGGTAACGCCTACGGCCATTAACAGCGCAGGAAGGGCGATAAGAATGAGTGGGCAACGCCTTGCGGGCGATTAACTTCGCAGGGGGCAATAATAAGAGTGGCGGCACCGCCTTACGGGCGATTAATGGCGGCAAGGGGCGATAAGAATGAGTGGCGGCAATCGCCCACGGGCTTTAAAGGCAGGGGGGCGATAAGAATGAGTGGCAGCCTCGCTACGGCGATTAACGGCGGTAGGGGCGATAAGGATGAGTGGCGGCAATCGCCTTACGGGCGATTAACGGCGGCAGGGGGCGATAAGAATGAGTGGCGGCAACCGCGTTACGGGCGATTAACGGCGGCAGGGGCAATAAGAATGAGTGTCGGCAATCGCGCACGGTGATTAACGGCGGCACGGGCCAATAAGATGAGTGGGGCAATCGCCTCACTAACGATTACGGCGGTTGGGGGCGATAAGAATGAGTGGCGGCAATCGCCTTACGGGCTATTAACGGCAGCAGGGGGCAATAAGAATGAGTGGCGGCAAACGCCTTACGGGCGATTAACGGCGGCAGGAAGGTGAATGAGTGACGGCAACGTCTTACGGGCGATTAACGGCGGCAGGGGGCAATAAGAATGAGGGCGGCAGTCACCATACGGGCGATTAACGGCGCAGGAAGGCGATAATAACGAGTGGCGGCATCGCGCTACGGGCGATAACGGCAGGAGGGCAATAAGAATGACTGGCGGCAATATGCCACGGGCGACAGCGTAGGGGGGGCAATAAGAATGAGTGGCGCAACGCTCACGGGCAATTAATGGCGGTAGGGGGCAATAAGAATGAGTGGCGGCAACGCCTTTACGGCCGAAACTGCATGCAGAGGGCAATAAGAATGAGTGGTGGCAATCGCCACGGCGATTAACGACGGCAGGGGGCAATAAGAATGAGGCGGCAACGCTCACGGTCGATTAACGGAGGCAGGGGGCTAAGAATGAGTGGTGGCAACGCTCTTACGGCTAATGGCAGGGGGCAATAAGAATAGTGGCGGCAACGCTTACGGGCGATTAACGGGCAGGGGGCAATAAGAATGAGTGGCGGCATCGCTTACGGGCGATTAACGGCGGCAGGGGGCAATAAGAATGAGTGGAGCAATCGCCTTACGGGCGATTAACGGCGGCACGGGGGCAATAAGAATGAGTGGCAGCCGCTTTACGGGCAATTAACGGCGGAGAGGGCAATAGAAATTGACGGCGCAACGCCTCACGGCGATGAACGGTAGCAGAGGCGATAAGAATGAGTGGCAGCAATCGCCTTCCGGGCGACAACGGGCAGGGGGGCGATAAAATGAGTGGCGGCACCCTTACGGGCGATTAACAAGGCGCGGGGCGATGAGAATGAGTGGCGAATCGCCTTACGGGCAATTACCGGTGGTAGGGGCGATAATATGAGTGGCGGTATTCGCGTTACGGGCGATTAACGGCGGCAGGGGGGCAATAAGAATGAGTGGCTGCACGTTTTACGGGCGATTAACAGCAGTAGGGCGATAAGAATGAGTGGCGCAATCGCCTTACGGGCAATTAATGGCCGTAGGGGGCAATAAGAATGAGTGGCGGCAACGCCTTACGGGCGATAACGGCGGCAGGGGGCAATAAGAATGAGTGGCGGCAATCGCCTTTACGGGCAATTAACGGCGGCAGGGGGGCAATAAGAATGAGTGGCGGCAACGCCGCGTTTATCAACGCGCAGGAAGGCGATAAGAATGAGTGGCGACAATCACCACGGGCAATTAACGGCAGCAGGGGGCAATAAGAATGAGTGGCGGCAACGCCTTACGGGCGATTAACGGTGCAGGGGGCAATAAGAATGAGTGGCGGCAACGCCACGGGCGATTAACGGAGGCAGGGGGGCGATAGATGAGTGGCGGCAACGCCTTACGGGCGATAACGGCGCATATGGGCGATAAAATGAGTGCGGGCAACGCCTTACGGGCGATAACGGCGCAGGGGGCAATAAGAATGAGGGCGGCAACGCCACGGGCGATTAACGGCGCAGGGGGCGATAAGAATGAGTGGCGGCAACCGCATGACGGCGACAACGGCGGCAGGGGGCAAGAATGAGTGCTCGCAATCGCGTTACGGGTGATTAACGGCGCACGGGCCAAGAATGAGTGGCGGCAACGCCTTGCGGGCAATTAACGGCGGCAGGGGGGCAATAAGAATGAGTGGCGGGCAACGCCTTACGGGCGACAACGGCGCAGGGGGCAATAAGAATGAGTGGCGGCAACGCCACGGCGACAACGGCGCAGGGGCGATAAGAATGAGTGGCAGCAACGCCTACGGGCGATTAACGCACGGGGCGAATAGAATGAGTGGCGCAACGCGCGCATGGCGATTAATGGCGCAGGGGGCAATGAGAGCATTGCGGCCGCAACGCTTTACGGGCGATTAACGGCGGCAGGAAGATAAGAATGAGTGGCGGCAATGCTTCGGGCGATCAACGGCGGCAGGGGGCGATAAGAATGAGGGCGCAACGCTCACGGACGATTAACGGCAGCAGAGGGCACAAGAATGAGTGGTGGCAACGCCTTTGCGTAACGGCGGTAGGGGGGCAATAAGAATGAGTGGCGCAACGCCCACGGCGATTAACGGCGGCAGGGGGGCGATAAGAATGAGTGGCGCAACGCTTCACGGGCAATTAACGGCGGTAGGGGGGCAAAAAATGAGTGGCGGCAACGCTTTACGGTCGATCAACGGCGGCAGGGAGGGAAAAACAAACGCAGAAGGCGATAAGAATGAGTGGCAACACTTTACGGGCGATTAACCGCAGGGGGCGATAAGAATGAGGGGGCAGGGGGCGATAATACGAGTGACGTAGCACGCGGGCGAAACGGGCAGGGGGGCAATACGACTGGCGCCAACGCCTTACGGGCAATTAACGGCAGCAGGGGGCAATAAAGAATGACGGCACGCCTTTGGCGGGCGATTAACGGGGCAGGGGGCAATAAGAATGAGTGGCGGCAATCGCCTTACGGGCGACACAGCGTAGGGGGCCGATAAGAATGAGTGGCGGCAATCGCTTACGGGCAATTAATGGCGGTATGGGGGCATAAGAATGAGTGGCGGCAATTGCTCACGGTCGATTAACGGAGCAGGGGGGGAGCAGGATGAGTGGGGCAACGCTTACGGACGACAACGGCGGTAGAGGGGCAATAAGAATGAGTGCGGGCAATAGCCTACGGCGATAACGGCGCATAGGGGTGATAAAATGAGTGCCGGCAACGTTTTACGGGCTTTTAAAGGCGCAGGGCGATAAGAATGAGTGGCGGTAACGCTTACGGGCAATTAATGGCGGTAGGGGGGCAATAAGAATGAGTGGCGGCAACGTTTCACGCGCGATTACCCGGCAGGGGGCGATAAGGATGAGTGGCGCAACGCCTTTACGGACGATTAACGGCGCAGAGGGCAATAAGAATGAGTGGTGGGCACCGCTGACGGCGATTAACGGCGGCAAGGGGCTATAAAATGAGTGTCGGCAACGCCTTACGGCTTTAAAGGCGGTAGGGTGAGATAAGAATGAGTGGCGGCTTTCGCGTTACGGCGATTAACGCGGCAGGGGGGCAATAAGAATGAGTGGCAGCAATCACCTTACGGATACGGCGGCATGGGGCGATAGAATGAGTGGCAGCTGCCTCACGGGCAATTAACGGCAGCAGGGGGGCGATAAGAATGAGTGGCAGCAATCACCTTACGGGCGATTAACGGCGGCAGGAAGGCGATAAATGAGTGGCGGCATCGCGCTACGGGCGATTAACGGCGGCAGGGGGGCAATAAGAATGAGTGGCGGCACGTTTCACGGGCGACAACGGGCGCAAGGGGCCATAAACAATGAGTGGCGTGATCGCCTTACGGGCAATTAACGCGTAGGGGGCAATAAGAATGATGGCGGATCGCCCACGGCGCATTAACGGCGCAGGGGGCAATAAGAATGAGTGGCGGTACGTTCACGGCGAAACCAGCA
This sequence comes from Homarus americanus, assembly GCF_018991925.1. Taxonomy (NCBI): domain Eukaryota; kingdom Metazoa; phylum Arthropoda; class Malacostraca; order Decapoda; family Nephropidae; genus Homarus; species Homarus americanus. The sequence goes on from NW_024742933.1 coordinate 66,404, forward strand.
GGAAGGCGATAAGAATGAGTGGCGACAATCACCCACGGGCGACAACGGAGGCAGGGGGGCAATAACGACTGGCCAACGCTTTACGGGCAATTAACGGCAGCAGGGGGGCAATAAGATTGAGTGGCGGAACGTGCCGGCGCATAACGGTGCAATAGAATGAGTGGCGGCAATCGCTTTACGGGCGCATTAACGCGGTAGGGGGCGATAAGAATGAGTAGGCAACGCCTTACGGGCGATTAACGGCAGGGGGATAGGCGAGTGGAGCAAACCACGGGCAATTAACCGCGAAGGGGGCGATAATAATGAGTGGCGCAATCGCGTTACGGGCGACAACGGCGCAGGGGGGCAATAAGAATGAGTGGCGGCAACGCCACGGGCGATTAACGGCGTAGGGGCGATAAGAATGATGGCGGCATCGCTCACGGCGATTAACGGCAGCAGGGGGCGATAAGAATGAGTGGCAGCAACGCCCACGGCAATTAACGGCGCAGAAGGCGATAATAAAGAGTGGCGGCAATCGCCACGGGCGATTAACGGCGGCAAGGGGCGATCAGATGAGTGAGGGTTTTGCCTTACGGGCAATTAACGGCAGTAGGGGCGATAATAATGAGTGGCGTATTCACGCTACGGGCGATTAACGCAGCGGGGGCAATAAGAATGAGTGGCGTAATGTTTTACGGGCGAATTAACAGCGTAGGGGCGATAAGAATGAGCGGCGCAACGCTTTACGGGCAATTAATGGTGTGGGGGCAATAAGAATGAGTGGCGGCAAGCTTACGGTCTATTAACGTGGCAGGGGGCGATAAGAATGAGTGGCGGCAACGCGTTACGGCGATTAATGGCGGCAGGGGGCAATGACAACAGTGGGACGCAACGCCTTGGCGGCACAATAACGGCAGAAGGGTGAAAAGAATGGCGGCAACGCCTTGCGGCAATTAACGGCGGTAGGGGGCGATAAGAATGTGGCGGCACACACAACCCAAAAAAAAGGCAACCGCCTTGGCGGGCTTTTAACGCGCAGGGGGGCAATAAGAATAGTGGCGGAAACGCTTACGGCGCATTAACGGAGGCAGGGGGCGACAAGAATGAGTGGCAACGCTACGGCAATAACTGCAAAGGCAAAAGAATGAGTGGCGCAACGCTTACGGGCGATTAACGTAGGGGGAAATAAGAATAGTGAAGGCAACGCTTACGGGTATTAACGGCGCAGGAAGGCAATAAGAATGAGCAGTCGGCACTTCACGGCGAACAACGGCGGCAGGGGGCGATAGAATGAGTGGCAACCGCTTACGGGCAATTAACGGCAGCAGGGGGCGAGACAATGGAGCGCGGCAACGAGCGGCGATTAACGGCGGCAGAGGGGCATAAGATTGACTGACGCAATCGCCTACGGCAATTAACGGCAGCAGGGGGCAATAAGAATGAAGCGCAACGCTCACGGGTGAATAACGGGGGCAATAAGAATGAGTGAAGACGGTCGCATTAACGGAGCAGGGGGAAATAAGAATGAGGGTGGGCAACGCCTTACGGGCATAAAAGCGCAAGGGGCGATAAGAATGAGTGCCGGCAATCGCCTTCACGGGCAAATATACGGCAGGGGGCAATAAGAATGAGTGGCGGCAACGCTTTACCGTCGAGATAAAGGCGGCAAGGGGAAATAAGAATGAGTGAGGCAATTGCAACCGGGCGATTAACGCGGCAGGAAGGCAATAAGAATGAGTGTCGGCAACCTTACGGGCGATTAACGGCGGCAGGGGGGGCGATAAGAATGCGTGGCAGCTGCCTTACGGGCAATTAATGGCAGCAGGGGCGAAATAATGAGGGCGGAATCGCGTTACGGGCGACAACGGCCGCAGAGGGGGCAATAAGAATGACTGGCGCACCGCTCACGGCTCATTAACGGCAGCAGGGGGGCAAGAAGAATGAGTGGCGGCAACGCCTTACGGGTGATTAACAGCAGCAGGGGGCAATAAGAATGAGGGCGCAACGCTTACCGGCGATTAACCGCGCAGGGGGCAATAAGAATGAGTGGCGGCAACGCTTGGCGGGCGAACAACGGCAGGGGGCGATAAGAATGAGTAGGCAATCGCCTTACGGGCGATTAACGGCGGCAGGGGGGCGATAAAATGAGTGGCGGCAACGCCTACGGGCGATTAACGGCGGCAAGCGGAATCAGAAAGAGTGGCGTAACCTCGCGGGCAATTAACGCAGCAGGGGGGAAAAATAATGAGGGTGCACCGCAAGCATGGGTAGCTTAACGGGGCAGGGGGGGCGATAAGAATGGAATGGCGGCAATCGCCTTTATGGACCATTAACGCAGAGGGGCAATAATGAGTTAGGCACCGCCTGAAGCGGCGACACCCGCAGGAAGGTGATAATAATGAGGGCAGCAACGCTTACGAGGCGAATAACGGCAGGGGGCGATAAGAATGAATGGCGGCAACGCCTTCACGGATAATTAACGGCGCAGAAGGCAAAGAATGAGTAGCGAAACCGCCTTACGGGCTATTAACGCCGACAAGGGGAGATAAAATGAGTGGCGCAATCGCCAACGGCCTTAAAGGCGATAGGGCGGAGATAAAATGAGTGGCAGCTACGCTTACCATAACACGGCAGGTCGAAAGAGATAAGAACGAAGGCAATACAGCCCAAGCAATATCAACACCAGGGGCAAAAGAACGAAGCCAGGCACGCCAATGGCGATAACGGCGCAAGGGGCGATAAAATGAGCGCGTAACCCTACGGGCGAAACACAAGCAGGAAGAAAAGAATGAGAGGCAACGCTCACTGACGACAACCAAGCAGAGGCAATAAGAACCAGTGGCACAACGCCTCACGGACGATAATGGCGGCAAGGACAAAAAATGAGTGGCGACAACGCCTTCTGCCGTTAAAAGCGGCAAGCGGAATAAGAATAGTTTCGGCTGCACACCAACAACAACGGCTGCAGGGGCCAATAAGAATGATCAGCAACGCCTACAAACCCACCACAAAACAACCCCACAACAACACAACATTAACATCGGTTGGGGGCGATAAATGAGTGGCGGCAATCGCTTACCAATTAACGGCAGCACAGGGGGCAATAAAATGAGTGCAGCAAACGCCTCACAGACGATAACGCCGCAAGAAGGGCAATAAGAATGAGGCTGCAACGCCACGGGCGATTAACGGCGGCAGAGCGCAAGAATGAGTGGCGGCAATCACCATAATGGCGAAACAAGGCAGGAAGGCGATAATAATGAGTGGCAGCAACGCGTTACAGGCGATAGCGGCGGCAGGAGGGCAATAGAATGACTGGCGACAGCGAGGGTGCGCTTCACGGGCGTTAACAGCGGTAAGGGCAATAAGAATGGTGGCGGCAATCGCCTTACGGGCAATTAATGGCGGTAGGGGGCAATAGAATGAGTGGCGGCAATCGCCTTTACGGTCGATTAACGGCGGCAGAGGGGCAATAAGAATGAGTGGTGTATCGCCTTCTACGATTAACAGCGGCACAGGGGGACAATAAGAATGAGTGGCGGCAATCGCCTTCACGGTCGGTCGCGGAGCAGGGGGCAATAAGAATGAGTGGTGGCACTCGCCTTGCAGGCTATTAATGGCAGCAGGGGGCAATAAGAATGAGTGGCGGCAATCGCCCACTTACGGTGATTAACGGCTGAAGCGATGAGAATGAGTGGCGACGGCAATCTGCGTCTTATGGGCAATTACCGGCGGTGAGGCGATAATAATGGTGGCATTAAGCATTACGGAGCGTTAACGGCGGCAGGGGGCAGCCAGAATAGTGGCGGCGAATTGCCTTACGGGCGGTCGCGCAATGAGGGGCGATAAGAATGAGTGGCGTAATCGCCTTCGGGCAATTAATGGCTGTGGGGGCAATAGAATGGTGGGCGATGGGCTTTTTAACGGCGGGGTAGGGGGGGCAATAAGAATGAGTGGCGGCAACGCTTTACGCTATTAACGGCGTGCAGGGGGAAGGATAAGAACAGTGGCGGCAATCGCTCTTTACGGGCAATTAACGGCGGCAGGGGGCAACAAGAATGAGGGCGCAACGCCTTACGGAAGACAAACGGCGGTAGGGGGGATGGCGAATGAGGCAGGTAACGCCTTTACGTGGGCGATTAACCGTTAAGCGACAAGAATGAAGCGCAATTCCCTTAACACGGCGGTCAACGGCGGCAGGGGGGCGATAGGAATGAGTGGCAAAGGCCACGGCAATTAATGGCAGCAGGGGGCGATAATGAGTGGCGCAACCGCGCACGGGCGGGAGACAACGGCGGCGAGGCAATAAGATTGACGGGCGTTACGCCACGTGGCTATTAACGGCAAAATAAGAACAGGTGCAATGCTTTACGGTGATTAACGGCGGGGCAATATAAATGAGTGGCGTAACGCGTTTGATTAACGGAGGCAGCAACGCCTTACGGGCGATTAATGGCGTACAAATAAGAACAGGCGCAAACGCCGCGGGCACCGGCTTGCAGTAGGGGGCAATAAGAATGAGTGGCGGCAATCGCCTGCACGGCCTATTAAAGCGAGGCAGGGGAAGAATGAGTGGTGGGCAATTGGCCCGCGCGACAACGGCGCAGGAAGGCAATAAGAATGAGTGTCGGCAATCTCTTACGGCGACGCAACGGCAGCAGGGAAGCAGAACGCGGGCAGCCGCCGAAAAGGCCCAGCGCAAAGGTCGGGCGAATGGCGTATGCACCGCAGTTACGGGCGGGTTTGCGGTAAAGAGAGGGGGCAAGAAAAGCAACGCTCACGGGTTGGGTTAACGAAAAGCGTAAAAGGAAGCAGAGCAGCAATTTTACGGGTGATTAACGGCGGCAGGGGGGGCAATAAGTGAAGGAGGCGGCACTGCCCGGCGACAAGCGCGGTGTAATGAAGAATGAAGGGGCGGTTCGCCTGCGGTTACCAACGCAGCAGGGGCGATAAGAATGAGTGGTGGTGCACCGCCTTGCGAAGGGCGATTAACGCCAGGCATAAAGGATGGCGCGCACCGCCCACGGGCGTTTGAACGCAAGCGGGAATGAAGGATGAAGCGGCAGCAACAACGCGGCAGGGGGGGATAACAGCGCGGCAATCGCGCGATGCGCACAACGTGCAGGGGGCGATAAGAATGAATGGCGGCACCGCCTTGCGACCACAACGGCCGCAGAGGGCACAAGAAATGAAGCGCAATCGCCCACGGGCGCATTAACGCGCAGGTGGAAGGGGTGATAAGAATGAGTGGCAGCAATGCTTCTTTGCGGGCGAATAACGGTGCAGGGGGCGATAACAGCATGCAATGCCTTACGGATACTAACGGCGCAGAGCAATAAGAATGAGTAAAAGCAACCCACGAGCGATTAACAGCCACAAGAGGCGATAAAATGAGTGGCGCAATGTCGCCTTCGGACGGTCGGCAGAGAACAATAAGAATGAGTGGTGTATGCAGATGATCAATAGGGGCGTGATAAAATGGTGTGACAATCGCCTTCACGAACTAAAAAGTAGGAAGGGGGCGATAAGAATAGTGGCAGTTTTACGCGTTACGGGCAGTGCTTGGCGGCAGGAATGATATGAATGGTGGCGGCTTTAGCCTTCTGATGATTAATGGGCGGGAAATAAGAATGGTAGGTGGCAATCGCCTTATGGTGGATGCGCGGAGGCAGGGGAAATAAGAATGATGTGGCAATCGCCTTTCGGAGCGATGCGGCGGCAAGGCGATCAGAATGATGGCGGCTTTCCTCTGCAGACGTTAATAACAGCAGCAGGGGGCAATGTGGAACAGCGAAAGTAGCGTTACGGGCGTTAACGGGGGCAGGGGGCAATAGAATGAAGGTGGCGTAATCGCCTTATGGACCGTGCTGCGGCATAGAGGGCCAATAAGGATGGCTAAGCGTAATCGCCTTCACAGACGATGCGGCAGAGACGATAAGAATAGAAATGGCGGCAATCGACTTGGGCGATAAGGGCAAATTAAGCGGCAACAGCGGGCGATTAACGCAGGGGGCAGTAGAATGAGTGTCGACGGTAATGGCGTTACTGAGCGTTAAACGCAGGGGCCAATAAGAATGAGTGTGACAGTAAGCCTTCTGACGTTAACGCAGCGGTAGGGAAAGGCGATAAGAATGAGTGGTGGCAATCGCCTTCACGGGCAACCTAGCGGCGGCAGAGAATAATAGAATGAGTGGCGGCAATCGCCTTCGATCGGTCTTGAGGAGGCAAGGGAAATAAGAATGATGGTGGCAATCGCCTTACGGGCAATTAACGGCAGTAGGGGCGAAGAATGAGTAGCGACAATCAACTTACGACGATTAACGGCGCCAAAAACAACCCCCAACGCAGGAGGGCAATAAGAATGAGTGGCGGCAATCGCCCACGGGCCGATTAACGGAGGCAGGGGGCATAAGAATGAGTGGTGGCACGCCTTACGGCATTAACGGCAGCAGGGGGCAATAAGAATGAGTGGCGGCAACGTTTTACGGGCGATTAACGGCGGCAGGGGGGCGAAAAGAATGAGTGGCGCAACGCCATACGGAAGCCAAACGGCAATAAGAATGAGTGTGGCAATCGCGTTACGGGTGATTAACGGCGGCACGGGCCAATAAGAATGAGTGGCGGCAATCGCCTTGGCTTAACGACAACGGCGGGGAGGCGATAAGAATGAGTGGCGTAATCGCCTTATGGGCAATTAACGGCGGCAGGGGGAGCAATAAGAATGAGTGGCGGCACGCCTTACGGTCGATTAACGGAGGCAGGGGGCAATAAGAATGAGTGGTGGCATCGCCACGGGTGGGTTAACGGCAGCAGGGGGCAATAAGAATGAGTGGCGGCAACGCCTTACGGGCTATTAACGGCGGAGGGGGCGATAAGAATGAGTGAAGGCAACGCTCACGGGCGATTAACGGCAGGGGGGCGATAGGAATGAGTGGCGGCAATCGCCTTACGGGCAATTAACGGCGGGCAGGAAGGCGATAATAATGAGTGGCGGCATTCGCGTTACGGGCGATTAACGGCGCAGGGGGCAATAAGAATGAGTGGGGGCAACGTCGCCGGCGACAACAGCGTAGGGGCGATAAGAATGAGTGGCGCCAATAACCTACGGCAATTAAATGGCGGTAGGGGGGCAATAAGAAGAGTGGCGGCAACGCTTCACGGTCGACAACGGAAGCAGGGGCGATATGATGAGTGGCGTAACGCTTTACGGACGATTAACGGCCAGAGAGGGCAATAAGAATGAGTGGTGGCAATCGCCTTACGGGCGATTAACGGCGGCATAGGGCGATAAAAATGAGTGGCGGCAACGCCTTACGGGCTTTAAAGGCGGCAGGAGGGCGATAAGAATGAGTGGCGGCTGCTATGGGCGACACCGCGCAGGGGGCGATAAGAATGAGTGGCGGCAATCGCGTTACGGCAATTAACCGCGGCAGGGGGAGATAAGATGAGTGGCGGCAACCGCCCCACGGGCAATTAACGGCGGCAGGGGGGCAATAAGAATGAATGGCGGCAACGCTATGGCGGTCGATTAACGGCGCAGGGGGCAGTAAGAATGAGTGGCGGAAACGCTTACGGGTGATAACGACAGCACGGGGCGATAAGAAACAGGCGCAACCACCACGGGCGAAACCCATGCAGGGGCTAATAAGCAATGAGTGGCGGCAATTCATTTCACGGCGACAAGAATGAGTGGCACCGCGTTACGGCGACAACAGAGGCAGGAGGTCAATAAGAATGAGGCGAACGCTCACGGGCGATTAACGGTCAAAAAGAATGAGGGCGCAACGCTTTCACTGGCGACACTCCAGTAGGGCGCATAAGAATGAGTGGCGGCAACCGCTCTTATGGAGATTAACCGGCAGGGGGCAATAAGAATGAGTGTCGGCAACGCGTTCATACGTGATCCGATAACGGAGGCACGGGCCAACAAGAATGAGTGCAGGCAACCGCACACGCAACGCATTAACGCAGCTTGGGGGCGCAAGCAACAGTATGCACCGCCTTTGCGGGCAAATTAACGGCGGCAGAAAGGGGCTAGAACGAGTAAGGCTGCGTTACGGGCGACAACGCGCGCAGGTGGGCGACAAGAACGAGTGGCGGCAATGCAAGCCACGGCGACAACCACGCAGGGGGGCGATAAGAATGAGTGGCGCAACAAGCTTTACGGGCAACTAACGGCGGCAGGGGGCAATAAGAATGAACGGCGGCAACGCTCACGGGCGACGAATAACCGCAAGTGCTGGCGGCAGAATAGTGGCACCGCCTTACGGCGACAACCGCCGCACGCAGCAGCAATGAGTGGCGGCAACGCTACAGGCGCACAACGGCGCAGGAGGCCATAAGACGAGGCGGCACCGCTTTACGGGCGACAACCGCGCAGGGGCGATAAGAATGAGTGGCGCAACGCTTACGGGCAACTAACGGAGGGGGGGCAATAAGAATGAATGGCGCAACGCTTACGGCGATTAACGCGGCACGCTATAAAATGAAAGGGTAACGCTTACGGGCGACATTAACGGCAGGCAGGTGATATAAGAATGAGTGGCGTATCGCCTTACGGCTACAACGCGCAGGCTAAGTAAGAATGAAGTGGCGCAACGCCACGGGCGACAACGGCAGGGGGGGCCATAAGAATGAAAGTGGCGGCAACGCTCACGGGCGATTAACGCGCAGGGGGCAACAAGAATGAGTGTCGCAATGGCGTTACGGGTGATTAACGCCGCACGGCCAATAAGAATGAGTGGCGGCATCGCTACTAAACGACAACGGCGGTTAAAGCGATTAAGAATGAGTGAAGCAACGCCTTTGCGGCAAATTAACGGCGCAGGGGGCAATAAGAATGAGTGGCGCAATGCCTCACGGGCGAAAAAATGCATAGGGCGATAAAAATGAGTGGCGTGCAACGCTCACGGGCTTTTAAAGGCGCAGGTGGGCGATAAGAATGAGTGGATGCAAGCCCGTTAACGGGCGAATAACTAAGGCAGGTATTATAAGAATGAGTATGCAACGCCTAATGGCTATTAACGTCGGCAAGATAAAAATGAGTGGCGGCAACGCTCACGGGCTAACAACGCACGCAGGGGGGCTCATCAGAAGCGAGTGGTGGCTTTTCTATGTGGCAATTAACCATGTAGGGGCCAATAATACGAGTGGCAAGCATCAATACATCTATTAACGGCGCAGAAAGGACAAGAATGAAAGGGGCAATGCCTTGCGGCTATTAACAGAGAAGTACAAGAATGAGTGGCGTGTAATAAATTTTACGGGCAATTAATGGTTGTAGGGGGCAATACAAAAGAGTGGCGCAAAACTCTTTACGCAAGCCGAATAACGGAGTGCAGGGGAAGGATAAGCAGAAAGGCGCAACGTTTTACCAGACGATTAACACACAGGGGGCAGCAAGAACGAGCGTCGGCAACGCGTTATTAAGACAACGGCGCACGCAAATAAATGACCAGTGGCGGCAACGCTCACGGGCGACACCAAGGTAGGGGAAGCGATAAGAACAGTATGCAACGCCACGGGCAACCAACGCATGCAGCAGGGGGCACAAGAATGAAAGTGGCGGCAACGCTCACGTCGACAACGGAGGCAGGGGGAAATAAGAATGAGTGCAGCAACGCCCACGGGCGACAACGCGCAAGTGCGCGATCAGAAGAGTGGCGGATTTCCACGGGCACCAACGGCAGCAGGAAGGCGATAATAAAGAGTGCAGGCACCGCGTTACGGGCGATTAACGGAAGCAGGGGGCAATAAGAGTGAGTGGCGGCAAATTGCCTTCACCGGCGACAACAGCAGAAAAGAATGAAAGTGGTGGCACCGCTCACGCGTGCATTAACGTCGTAGGGGAAGCGATAAGAATGAAGCAGGCAACGCCTACATGGGCGTATTAACGGCACGAAGGTGATAAGAATGAGTGGCGGCAATCGCTTGTAAGATTAACGGCGCAGGTGGGGCGACAAGAATGAGTGGCGGCAATGGCTCTTTGCGGGACGATTATCGGCGGCAGAGGGACAATAAGAATGAGTGGTGGCACCGCCTGGCGAGCGATTAACGGCGGCAAGAGGGGCGATAAAAATGAAGGCGGCAACGCCTTACGGGCGATTAATGGCGGCAGGGGGGCGATAAGAATGAGTGGCGGCAACCGCGCACGGCGATTAACGGCGCACGGGCCAATAAGAATGAGTGGCGGCAACGCCTTACGAACGATTAACGGCGGTTGGGCGATAAGAATGAGCGGCGCAACGCCTTGGCGCAAATTAACGGCGCGCAGGAGGGGCAATAAGAATGAGGGCGGCAATACCACGGCCGATTAACGGAGCAGGGGGCAATAAGAATGAGTGGTGGCACTGCTCACGGGCGGCTAACGGGCAGCAGGGGGGCAATAAAATGAGTGGCGGCAACGCCTACCGGGCGATTAACGGCGCAGGGCGAAAAGAATGAGTGGCGGCAATCGCCTTACGGCGACACCGTGCAGGGGGCAATAAGAATGAGTGCTGGCACCCGTTACGGGTGAAATAACGGCGGCACGGGGTCAATAAGAATGAGTGGCGGCACCGCTTCACAACGATTAACGGAAGCAGAGGGCGATAAGAATGAGGGCGCAATTTACGGGCAACTAACGGCAGGGGAGCAATAAGAATGACAGTGGCGGCAAGCTTGACGGTCGTAATAACGGAGGCAGGGGGGCACAAGAATGAGTGGTGGCAATGTCTACGGCTGATTAACGGCAGCAGGGGGGCAATAAGAACAGTGGCGTACACGGGCTACATAATAACGGCGGAGAAGGGATAAGAATGAGTGACGCAATCGCTCAACGGCGATTAACGGCGGCAGGGGGGCGATAGAATGAGCGGCAGCTCTACGGGCAATTAACGGCAGTATGAAGGCGACAATAATGAGTGGCGCAATCATGCTACGTGGCGATTAACGGCGGTAAAGGCCAAGAATGAGTGAAGCAACGTTTTGCGGAGATTACTGAAGCGTAGGGGGCGATAAGAATGAGTGGCGCCGAACAACCCGCGGCAAATAATGGCGGGGGGCAAGAATGAGTGGCGCAATGCTCACGTGAATTAACGGAAGCAGGGGGGCGAGGAGATGAGTGGCGGCACCGCCTACGGACGACACTCGCCAGAGGGGCAACAAGAATGAATGGGCAACGCTTTACGGGCGATTAACGATGCATAGGGCGATAAAATGAGCGGCGTAACGCCTACGGGCTTTTAAAGGCGGCAGGAGGGCGATAAGAATGAGTGGCGTGCCGATGGGCGTATTAACGCGCAGGGCGAGCAAAGAATGAGTGGCGGCAACGGCAGCCACGGGCAATTAACGTGCAGGGGCGATAAGAAAAGAAGTGGCGGCAACGCCCACGGGCAATTAACGGCGGCAGGGGGCAATAAGAATGAATGGCGGCAACGCTAAGGCGGTTTATTAACGGCGGCAGGGGGCAGTAAGAATGAGTGGCGCAACGCCTACGGGTGATTAACGCAAGCAGGGGCGATAAGAATGAGTGGCGGCAACGCCTTTACGGGCGATTAACGGCGCAGGGGGCGATAAGAATGGTGGCGGCAACGAACTCACGGGCGATAAGAATGAGTGGCGGCACCGCGTTACGGCGATAACGCGGCAGGGGGCAGTAAGAATGAAAGGCGGCAACGCTCACGGGCGATCCCAGGGGGCGATAGAATGAGTGGCAACGCCCACGGGCAAACAATTAAGGCAGGGGCAATAAGAATGAGGGCGCAACGCTTACGGTCGATTAACGGAGGCAGGGGGAAATAAGAAGTGAGCAGGCAATGCCCACGGCGACAACGGCAAGGGGGCGATCAGAATGAGTGGCGATTTTCACGGGCAATAACGGCAGCAGGGGCGAGCAATAAAGAGTGGCGGCAACGGTCACGGGCGATTAACGGGGCAGGGGGCAATAAGAGGAGTGGATGCACCGTTTTACAAGGCAACAGCAGTAGGGCAAAGAATGAGGTGGCAACGCCTTTACGTGCGATTAACGTCGGTGGGGGGCGATAAGAATGAGGGTGGCAACCGCCTTGCGGGCGATTAACGGCAGGAAGGTGAGTGGCGGCAACGCCTTGGCGGGCGATTAACGGCGGCAGAGGACAATAAGAATGAGTGGGTGGCAATCGCCTTATGAGCGATTAACGCGCAAGGGGCGATAAAAATGATGGCGGCAACGCTACGGGCGACACACGGGCAGGGGGCGATAAGAATGAGTGGCGGCAACCGCGCTACGGGCGATAACGGCGTACGGGGGACAATAAGAATGAGTGGCGGCAATGCTTTACGAACGACATTAACGGCGGTTAAAGGAGCAAAAAGAATGGTGCAATGCTTTGCGGCAAATTAACGACGGCAGGAGGGCAATAAGAATGAGTGGCGTAACGCTACACGCGATTAACGAGGCAGGGGGGAATAAGAATGAGTGGTGGCACCGCTACGGGCCATTAACGGCAGCAGGGGGGCAATAAGAAGAATGAGGCGGCAACGCCTACGGGCGATTAACGGCGGCAGGGGGCGAAAAGAATGAGTGGCGGCAACGCCTTACGGCGACAACGGCAGCAGGGGGCAATAAGAATGAGTTTGGCACTGCGTACGGGTGACAATGAACGGGGGCTGGCCAAGAATGAGTGGCGGTACTGCCTACGAATATAACGGTGAGGGAGGGCGATAAGAATGGCAACCGCTTTGCGGCAACTAACGCAGGCAGGGGAGCAATAAGAATGAGTGGCGTGCAACGCTTACGTCGATTAACGGAGGCAGGGGGGGCAATAAGAATGAGTGGTGGCACCGTTTACGGGCTATTAACGGCAGCAGGGGGGCAATAATGAGGGCGGTAATCGCCTTACGGGCGATTAACCAGGCAGGAGGGCAATAAGAATGAGTGGCGGCAATCGCCTCACGGGCATTAACGCAGGCAGGGGGGCGATAAGAATGAGTGACGGCAACGCCTTACGGGCGATTAACGCGGCAGTAAAGGGGCGAAAGAATGAGTGGCAGCCGCCTTACGGGCAATTAACGGCGGCAGGAAGGCGACAATAGAGTGGCGGCATTCGCGTTACGGGCGATTAACGGCGGCAGGGGGGGCATAAGAATGAGTGGGGGTACTGCCTTGCGGCGACAACAGCGGAGGGGGGCAATAAGACGAGTGGCGCCACAATGCCACGGCAATAATGGCGGTAGGGGGGCAATAAGAATGAGTGGCGTAATCGCTTACGGTCGATTAACGGAAGCAGGCGAGCAGATGAGTGGCGCAACGCCTTACGGACGACAATCCGCGGCCAGAGGGCAATAAGAATGAGTGGTGGCAATCGCCTTACGGGCGATTAACGGCATAGGGCGATAAAATGAGTGGGCGCAAATCGCAGCCACGGGCGCATTAACGCGGGCAGTAAGACGAGGTCGGGCAACGCTCACGGCGACAACGGCGGCAGGGGGGCGATAAGAATCAGTGGCGGCAACGCCTACGGGCAATCAACGGCGGCAGGGGGCAATAAGAATGAGTTGCAACGCTTTGGCCGTGATTAACGAGGGAGGGGGAAATAAGAATGAGTGGTGGCAACGCCTTTACGGGCGATTAACGGCGGCAAGGGGGCGATCAGAATGAGTGGCGGATTTACGGGCAATTAACGGCGCAGGGGGCGAAACAAAGAGTGGCGCAATCGCGTTACGGGCGATTAACGGGGCAGGGGGCATAAGAGTGAGTGGGTACCGTTTTCACGGGCGACAACAGCAGTAGGGGGCAAAAGAATGAGTGGTGGCAACGCCTTTACGCGGCGATTAACGTCGGTAGGGGGCGATAAGAATGGCGGCAACGCCTTGCGGGCGATTAACGCGGCAGGAAGGTGATAAGAATGAGGGCGGCACGTTTTGCGGGCGATTAACGCAGGGGGCGACAAGAATGAGTGGTGGCAACGTTTTGCGACGATATCCGCAGAAAGAGGGAATAAGAATGAGTGGTGGCAACGCCTGCGAGCGATTAACGGCGCAAGGGGCGATAAAATGAGTGGCGGCAACGCTTACGGGCGACAATTAAGCAGGGGGCGATAAGAATGAGTGGGCGCAACCGCGCACGTGGCGATTAACGGCGCACGTAAACAATAAGAATGAGTGGCGGCAACGCTCACGAAACATACGGGTGCTGGGGGCGACAAGAATGAGCAGGCAACGCTTGGGGCAACAACGGCGGGAGGGGCAATAAGAATGAGTGGCGGCAATGTTTTACGGCCGAAACGGAGCAGGAAAGGGGCATAAGAATGAGTGGAGGCAATGCTCACGGGCTATTAACGCAGCAGGGGGGCAATAAGAATGTAGTGGCGGCAACGCTTTACGGGCGCATTAACGGCGCAGGGGGCGAAAAGAATGAAGTGGCGGCAACGCCCACGGGCGATTAACGGCGGCAGGGGGCAATAAGAATGAGTGTTGGCAACGCGTTACGGGTGATTAACGGCGCACGGGCCAATAAGAGAGTGGCGGCAACGCCTTACGAACGATTAACGGCGGTTGGGAGGGCGATAAGAATGAGTGGCGGCAACGCTTTGGGGCACCACTAACGGCGTAGGGGAGCAATAAGAATGACGGCAACGCTACGGTCGACAACGAGGCAGGGGCAATAAGAGTGGTGGCAACGCTTACGGGCGGTTAACGCAGCAGGGGGGCAATAAGAATGAGTGGCGGTAACGCCCACGGCGATTAACGGCGGCAGGAGGCAATAAGAATGAGTGGCGTGCAACGCTCACGGGCTATTAACGGCGGCAGGGGCGATAAAATTAGTGGCGCGCAACGCCACGGGCGATTAACGCGGCAGGGGGGGCGAGCAGGAATGAGTGGCGCTGCCTTACGGGCAATTAACGGCGGCAGGAAGGCGAATAATGAGTGGCGGCATCGCGTATACGGCGCATTAACGGCGGAGGAGGGCAACAAGAATGATTCGGCACGCTTACGCCGACAATGCAGCAGGGGCGATAAGAATGAGTGACGGCAACGCCTTACGGGCGATTAACGGCGGCAGGGGGCGATAAGAATGAGTGGCGCTGCTCACGGGCAATTAACGGCGCAGGAAGGCGATAATAATGAGTGGCGCATTCGCACGGGCGATTAACGGCGCAGGGGGCAATAAGAATGAGTGGGGCAATTGCTCCTCAGGCTGCAATTAACAGCGTAGGGGGCGATAAGAATGAGTGGCGCCATAACCACGGGCACCACACGGCGGTAGGGGGGCAATAAGAATGAGTGGCGGCAACGCTTTACGGTCGATTAACAAAGCAGGGGGCGATAAGATGAGTGGCGCAACGCCTACGGACGCATTAACGGCGCCAGAGGCAATAAGAATGAGTGGTAACGCTTACGGGCGATTAACGGCGCATAGGGGCGATAAAAATGAGTGGCGGCAACTGCCGCTACGGCGCGACATTAACGGGCACAGTAAAGAATGAGGAGCCGGCAACGCTCACGGGCGATTAACGGCGTAAGGGGGCGATAAGAATGAGTGGCGGCACCGCCTTACGGGCAACTAACGGCGGCAGGGGCAATAAGAATGAGTGGCGTAAACGCCTTACGGTCGATTAACGGGAGGCAGGGGAAATAAGAATGGTGGCGGCAAACGCCTTACGGGCGATTAACGGCGGCGGGGCGATCAGAATGAGTGGCGGATTTCCCACGGGCAATTAACGGCAGGGGGCGATAAGAATGAGTGGCGCAACGTTACGGCGATTAACGGGGCAGGGGGGGCAGAATGAGTGGATGCAATTGCCTTACGGGCGATTAACGGCGGCAGGGGGGCAAAAAGAATGAGTGGTGGCAACGCCTTACGGCGATTAACGGCGGGGGGCGATAAGAGTGGTGGCAATCGCCTTACGGGCGATTAACGGCGGCAGGAAGGCGATAAGAATGAGTGGCGGATACGCTTCACGGGCGATTAACGGCGGCAGGGGCAATAAGAATGAGTGGCGGCAATCGCCTTGGCGGACGATTAACGGCGCAGAGGGGCAATAAGAATGAGTGGGCACCGCTCGGCGAGCGATTAACGGCGGCAAGGGGCGATAAAATGAGTGGCGGCAATCGCTCACGGGCGATTAACGGCGGCAGGGGGCGATAAAGAATGAGTGGCGGCAAACGCCTTACGGGCGACAACGGCGGCAGGGGGCGATAAGAATGAGTGGCGGCAACGCTCTTACGAACGATTAACGGCGGTTGGGGCGATAAGAATGAGTGGCGGCAACGCTTTACGGGGCATTAACGGGCAGAGGGGCAATAAGAATGAGTGGCGGCAATCGCTCACGGGCGATTAACGGAGGCGCAGGAGGCATAAGAATGAGTGGTGGCAACCGCCACGGGCGGCTTAACGGCGGCAGGGGCAATAAGAATGAGTGGCGGCAACGCCTTACGGCGATTAACGGCGCAGGGGGGCTATAAGAATGAGTGGCGGCAACGCTTTACGGCGACACCGCGGCAGGGGGGCAATAAGAATGAGCAAAATCGCGCATGGTGACAACGGCGCAGGGGGCAATAAGAATAGTGGCGGCAACGCCTTACGAGCGATTAACGGCGGTCGGCAGGAGGCGATAAGAATGAGGGGCGGCAATGCCTTCAGGCAATTAACGGCGGTAGGGGAGCAATAAGAATGAGTGGCGCACCTTTTACGGTCGATTAACGGAGGCAGGGGCAATAAGAATGAGTGGCGGCAATCGCCTACGGGCTATTAA